>NC_048596.1:258095929-258348429 GCF_003668045.3 Cricetulus griseus | reverse complement strand
TTCAACTTAAATTAACCCATATTTGTTATCTACACTCTACCACATGGTGGTACCTTTTTTTCAGCACAGCGTGTTCACCTCCAGCTTCCTCTGCGTCTGGCTGAAGACTCTGCCCCCCTTCTTCCCAGCATTCTCTCAGTCTGGCTCTCTAGCCTAAGTTCTTTCTGCCTAGCTATTGACCAGTTGGCTCTTTATTAAACCAATGAGAACAAAACATCTTCACACTGTTCAAAAGGAGTATTCCACAGCAGTCCTGTGAGAACTTCTGTTACACCTATTCCAGCCCAGAGAATTGTCAGTCTTCAAGGTAGACCCCTCCCCTGAGAATTCAAGCCTTCCATTTTTGGTGTAGCTGAGCCAAGTTTTATTTTTTCCAGCATGACTGGGTGGGATGACTTAGTGGCTTTGTTCCCATGGATCAGCTGTCACAAAAGCTTCCTCACAACTCACATAGCATCGTCTGAATGCTGTGCCACCAGAAGCATCTCTCAGGGAAACTAAGAGGATTCATGACAGGAAGGTATGAGGTCTATGAGACTGCTGCCACCAATGAGCCCGGTGACACTTGTTCACAGCACATTGCTCCATGCCACGCTGGTGTTCACACTGAGCATGCCAGATGTGTTTCCTAAACCAGGAAGTTAATACATACAAATTTATAGGCTTTCACCCCAAGAACCAAAGATCTTCATCTCTTCTCATGTGTGCACAGGTGCACACAGAAATCTAACTAAAGAAAACGTAATTTTGACATTTTCAAAACTATGTTTAGAAAGTTTCATTAATTCAGAGACAAGAAAGACAGTAAAATCCCTTCAGAGGAATGGAACAAAGTTCCTCAGTTGTGGTTTGGATTTGAAATGTGCCCCCACCTCAGGCTCCTGTATTGAACAATTGGTCCCCAGGTGGTGCTGCTAATTTGGGAGGTGGGGTCTGGCTGAGGGACATGGGTCACAGAGGTGCACCTTTGAAGAAAGAGTATATGTAGCCCCATTTCCTTCCTTGCTTGCTTCATGTCTCCTTTCTGTTGTAATGTGAGCTGCCCTACTGTGGCCTCAAATTAAAAAAAAAAAAATCTGCAAAGTAGAAGGTACAGAGGCATATACTGACCTTGTCCATCCCAGAGAACAGTACAACTCCACAACGTAATAAAGTCTGACCTGATGCTCACAGGTCAGGTTGATCAGGAGGCTCAGAACATCGGGATGGCAGGAAAGCAGTATGTTCTCACTGGGTGTTGTCTCCACTGGTAAACTGAGTACTCTGTGAGGGGAGAAAGAGGTAGAGTCAGCCTCCATCACTACTGTATTTCAGTTCTTAACACTGTGTTGAGTACATAGTAGGTGTTCAATACATATTCATTATGGTTTTTTAAAATAAAAATATGAAGGGTTTATATGGGCTGTTAAAGTGAATGTGTTTTCTTTCTTCCTTCCACAGTCTCCCTTCCCCATCATCCACCCACTCCTCACCCACAAACACATCAGAGACAATCGCTGAAGTGGTTCTTCCTGCCATGTGCAAGTCACATAGGCATTTAGCCTCTTTTGAAGTGAGAAAACTGAGACCTATTTCAGAGGAATGCCAGAGGACAAAGTGAATTCTGATTTTTAGGGCACTTGCCTCAGTCCCTGGCAGGTAGCATATGCTATGTGAATGTTTGCTCAGGGGTGATACAGTTCTGATACTGAATACCCAGAGTTACCACAGGCTTCAGAGGTGGGGAGTATAGTCTCCCACAAATTCCTTATATTTCCTTCAACTGGAGCCACAAACTCCGGGATCCCAAAGGCACCCACGGATTTGATAATCTACTAACATAGCTCAGGGTTGTGCTCTACAGTTAGTTTCATTAAGAAACTATTGCTACAGAATAGCAGCCAAATGAAGAGACACAAAGGGGACTTGGAAGAGTCCCAGGCATCCTCAGAAAAGCATCTCCTCTTGACACATGGATACATGATTGCCAAACGAGAAGTCCACCCTAGCTCCGGTGTCCAGAGGTCTTCCTGTGACTTCAGAAAGACACAGGTGGTTATGCCTGTGCACGTGATTGAACTCAATCCCCGTCTCCCAGCCCTCCTCACAAGTAGAGCTTAGCATATGGCTCAAATGTAATTGACCTATGAACCCACTTTCAGTCACCTTGCTAGCATAAATTTAGATGGGTCATGGGTCCACCATGAATTAAAAAGACAATTTTATGTCTATGGGAGCTTGCCTGTATGGAGGTTCTGTGTACCACATGCATGCTTGTTGCCCAAGAAGGACAGAACCTCTTCCTGGTCAGATTCCTGGGACTGGAGTTACAGATGGCTGTGAGCCACCATGTGGGATCTGGGAATTGAAACCAGATCCTCTGGAGAAGTAGCCGGCACAGTGATCTTAACTGCTGAGAGATCTTAACTGCTGAGTCCCTAGCCAAATTCTTTACTGTACAACTTAGTTGTGAATTGAACAGGTAGAGGGAGCAAATAAAACATCCCAGGGAGGGAAGGTTAACAAGAAAACGGTGGGGAAATGGCACAGTAGGAAAATCTCCCTGCCCTCACCTCACTAACTGGTTTTACTACCTTGAGATCTTCTAGCAAGTCTTGCCCACTTTGACCTTGGCTCTTCTGTTGACTACTCAAGAATGTCAACTTGTTTCTCTGTCTGTCTGTCTCTCTCTTACACACACACACACACACACACACACACACACACACACACACACACACCATGTATACATTGTATAAATAGCATAACCCACACATACACACACGGAGACAGAGACACACACAATACAGGGGTTGATCTGGCAGTTTCTGACACTGCACACAGATCATGTGACTGATTGCAATTAGCTGGCTGACTGGCTGGAAAAGTCTCTCTTACACTGCTGGTATGCCTTGATTCTCACCCTGCAGCCTCTGTCTACATGTGTCTAAACTAACATGCTTCTACATATGATAGCCTCGCTCCGTCAGGACAGCCTGAATGTCCTGGCAAGGAAATGAAAGCAGAAAGCTGCTGGGTCTCCTGGGATCCATTTATAAGTACAGTGTATTCTGCTGGTCAAAGCAAGTCACAGGGCCAGCCCAGACTCAGGTGAAGGGACACAAACCTATCTCCTGATAGGCAATGCTGATAATCCTACAGGTGAGAAGAAGACCACTACCACAAATTTTGAGCCAAATTTGAAGCAAGCTTTATTAAATATTGGCCAGGATGATAAGACACTGGCCAGGTCTATACCAGAGATGACAGCAAATTACATTAGTCAGGAGCATTTAAAGGCAAAACCCACAAGGCTATGTACTTACCACTTTTGTCCAATGAGGGTCAAGCATATGTCCTGAAGTACTTTCGTCTATGTACCTCCAGCCTGCATGTGATCAAGCATATCCTACACAGTTGGGGCAACCAAGCTTGCTTACAGAAGAGAAGACATAGGGTTTGTTATCTTACATGAACAACAGCCCCCAGCATTCCAGGAAGTTATCTGTCCTTGGGCAACTGGGCCTTACAGGTTTGAGGCATTTTTGTTTTATAGAACTCTTAAGCTCAGTAACTTAAAACATAACTTTATCCCTCACAGTGCATCATTTGGTGTGTTTCTACAGAGAAGGCTGGAGCTGCTGCGGCCGCTCTGACCTTTAATCTCCTATCTGAAAATGGAGATTGTCATAAAGCCCTCCTTATATTCTGCATCCAGATTCAATCACACAGAGAAAGTGTTTTTAAATGTCCCATTATTTATGTCATGTATCATAATTAAACCTATAATGACTGCATCTGTACTGAGTATTGGCCTTTTATCCTTGTTGTTATTCCATAATAAGAGTATTGGTGAGAACAGGAAGTAGAAAATGGTCAAATAGGGCAGGGATCCCAAAGCAATGTTTCTAAGAATGTCCTTGCTGAAGGGCAAAAATGCTGGAAGGGAGCTCTGATTCCTGGTTCTTCCATATCTCTGACCCTTTCCTGGAAGCTGTACATGAGGAACCAAATGAAACTGAGTAGAGACACCAACTCTAGTGACTAAATCCATCCCCATCCCATGCTTCACCCCTATTTCTACTATAAATCCTTTCAAAACCAGACAGGCTAACTGCTCAATGTCACTCTATTTCTTTGGACCCCCCCCTTGTTACATAGGAGCTCCCTTTCTCCTTCCCTCTCTGCCTTTCCTCCCAACTCCCCTTCTTTTCCTCCCCCTTGTCTTTCCTCTGAACTTATAATTAAAATCCTCTCTGAAATTCACTTTCTGTGGTCCATGAATTCCATGCTTTGAATTTGAGAAAATAAGAACCTGGAGGCTGTAAGAGGAAGATAAGCGTACACCGGATAGGGATGTCTTTGGTTAATTTTGTTGAGGAGAAATCGCTTGCATGAGAAACCGATAACCCAGGTCAGTGCTCGAAGCATTCAGTTTCAGCAGCTCTCTGAGACCTAACCAGAACCCAGAGAGAGCCCCTCCACTTCCTCTCCCCAGGCCTATATTTCACATGCCCCATACATACCTGTGGCAATGCCCAAATGGGCGTGACTAGCGCCCCAGGTACCTAGTAAGAGCTCTCCCTACAGAAGGCACCTGACTCAGTGGAAGTTTTGTGTAACCATGAGCATCTCATGAGTTAAAAGCCCATACAAAGCCTGGTGGTAGTGGTGCATGCCTTTAATCCCAGCACTTGACAGGCAGAGGCAGATGGATCTAAGAACTTAAGTTGTATATGGTATCATAAGCAATCTGGAGATGATTTAAAGAATATAAGAAGTATGTCCCAGTTCTTTGCAAATACATTATTTCATGCTTGAATATCATCCATGGGGGTTCTATAATGGATACTTCCTTGGATCCTTCATTAGATTAATAACAGGCTTAAGAGATACAAGGTGTGTGATGGAGTTTTATATATTTTAACATACAGAACAAATAGAAGATATTTTAGCAGTGGTGATAAAGAAAGGTTAAGTAGAAGAATTGAAGCAGAATATATGATGTCCCAAAAGCAGACAGAGGTACATGGAGTGATGGTACAAACCTGCAATCCCAGAACTTGGGAGACAGAGGCAGCAGAATCAGGTGTTCAAGAATACCCTTAAATAGATAGCAAGAACAAGTGTAAGTCTAATCTGAGCTACATAAGTCTCAAGAAGAGGTTTTTGTAACAAAATATTTTTGAGGTTTATTTATTATGTGTCAGGTATAATAGCGATTGCTTTGTATCATTTTTTTGTTTTTTTTTTTGTTGTTGTTGTTTTTGTTTTTGGTGGAGGGGGGAGACAGGGTCTTGTGCGCTAGAATTCCTGATATCATGTGTTGGGAATCACAGGCACACATGACCTTACTAAGCTTATAAATATTATCTTTAATTATCACAACCCCCCAAAGATAGATACCTTTATGACTATTAAGCAGAAAAGAAACTTGAAAGTAAGTGGCAGCACAAGAATTTGAACCTAATTCTGTTTCCAAAGTGTTAACTATGGATGCTAGAATTTCTTTTATCACTTATAACACAAAGTTGGCAAATTTCAGAGGTGAAATCCAGAATTGACATTTAAAAAAACAAAAACAGCCACATTAATGTAAGAGAAGCATCCAACTTTCCTTACACCAAAAGCATACCATGGTGAGTCTTCAGAGATTTTCAGCAACCCACAGTCTTAAAGGAAAATTATCTTTACAGTGCAGAAAATAGGATTGAATAAGGAAGCTTCTTGAAAGTAGGGAGAGCCAGGCATTGGTGGCTCATGCCTTTCATCCCAGCACTCAGAGGCAGGTGGATCTCTGTGAGTTCGAGGCTTAGGCTCCAAAGCTACACAGAGAAACCCTGGGGGGAGGAGGGAAGTACCTTCGAGAACTATGCCTTCTACATATTGATTAAAAAGGTAGGACACGGAATTTTGTATTTGTCCTTGCTTTTGGGTTCATCATTTCTTCTACTAGTGAAGAGGCCAGCTCCCCATTTCGGCAGCCATAACAGCCGAACACGTGCTTGCCATAACCTTGCCTTGGTCACTTAGAGGTCAGATGCCTGCCTCGTGGCAAGGAACCAATCAGAAGTTAGCTGGTGGTGCTATGCTTTATGGCTCTGGGTGTGCTTCACGGACAAGTGCACAGCAATGATGCACAGAGCATAGCAACCACCCTGGGAGGGCCTATTGGGCCATAACAACCAGTTGACCAATCAACACAGGGCAAACCCTCCAAGCCTGGAGGCACACCAATCCTGAGCCTGTGCATTCCCCTAGACACTCCCCTTACGCTGCCCTATAAAGATCTGTAGGCATCGGCTTCGAACTGTCTTTGCTAGCCATCCGATATGGCGGGTGGATCAAAGACCTGAGCTAACTACAATAAAGCCTCATGCAATTTGCATCAAGCTTTTGCCTCCATTCTGTGATTGGTGTTACCGAGGTCCTGGGCTAAGTCCTGGAAGCCTGAGCTTTCTGGTGGTGGTGGTGGGGGGATCTTACACTAGTAATTCCCAAATGCCTGCTTCACCTAGCCATTCTCTCCACGTTCCCACACATCTCATTTCAGGCATGACATCAAACACTTGCCTCTTCTGGGAATGCACCACCCCCCATCCTGTTGTTTATGTTGCTTTACATTCCTCCTTCAGCACTAACTTAGATCCTTTAGGGTGAGCATTGTCCAGAAAAGAGGAGCAGAGGAAGAGAGAGGTCACAGCTGAGTCCTTAGAAAGAACCCCTGGATAAGCAGGAGGTAAAAGCCACTGGAAGGCAGTGAATTTCCCTTTGTGAAGCATATTTATTGAGAAAATGGACATTACGGAATTTATCAAATGTCAGGAGTTAGCTGTGTGACAACTAGGTGCTTTTTTCTTCATTTTCCATCAATTCAAGCAGCCAATTCTTTTCATAGTCACACACATGTTTATTCTGATTGAAATTTTGTAAATAGGAGAGCCCCAGCAGATTTTTTTTTCTTCACGCGATCACAGGTGAAAATGAGGCATGGTGGCATAGGGCTATAAACTCAGGTGGCAGGAGGCTGAAGCAGGACGGTTCTCAGTTCAGGAAGCATAATGAGTTCAATTCAGAGAGACCATCTCAAAAAAACAAACAAAACAAAAGAGTTACTTAGCCTGTAACCACGTTGCTTCATTTGTTAAAAATTATGATCTTTCTCCTCAGGTTGCTATGATGGTCCCAATGTGACAATTCATATCAAAATGCTTTCTAAAATAGTGGTGGCCAGTAACAATGTAGAAAATATGTATATACTACTACTACTGTTATTCCTCTGCACTCCTTCCCTGCGCCAACCACAGTGAGTTCCTGCAAGGCGTAGGCAGGAATAGCAGAGATGGCTGTAATTTTCAGACTAGTTTT
The DNA here is from genome assembly GCF_003668045.3 of Cricetulus griseus. NCBI lineage: Eukaryota > Metazoa > Chordata > Mammalia > Rodentia > Cricetidae > Cricetulus > Cricetulus griseus. The sequence goes on along the minus strand of NC_048596.1, from coordinate 258,341,082 downwards.
CTGTATCCAGAAATTTTCAAATTAAACTTTCAAATCAATTGTCTGTATTCCGATCACCTGCCCTAATCCAGCATGGCAGCATCAGCTACACTCATAGCGCCTTTCCGGAACCCAACGACTCCGACGCCCTGTGATGACGTACACCTCCCCCCACGCCCCCAGCGCGAGCCTCTGTCGGGTTTGCGCCTGCGCCGCAGAGTCCGCGGGTGGGCGGAGCCGGTCGGGATGAGTGGCGGAGGGACGGAGACCCCTGTAGCGTGCGAGGCCGCTCAGGGTGGCGGCGGCGGCGGCAAGAAGCGGGACTCGCTGGGGACGCCGGGTGCGGCGCACCTCATTATCAAGGGTACGGAGTGGAGGGCGTGGTCTTCCGTGCGGGGTAGGGGAGCGTGCGGGGCCCGCCCCTCCCGGGGCTCCCTGGCTCGCCCGCCGCCCTCAGCCGCCTGGCCTGACTCTGTCTCCGCCCCAAGCTCACTTCCCGGCCCTCCAGAGCCACCGGCGAAGGGCGCTCAAGTTGGAAATGGCAACGAGTTTGGGCCCCACACAGTCATGTAGTAGGGTGACTTCGGTCCTTCACCCCCTGTCTACCCTTCGCGCCTGGCTTCTGCCAGGGAGAAAGGACAGCACTGGGGAAAACGTCCCGAAACACCGTGCACAGCGGACCTGTCTGCTTTGAGCCTCAGAAGGCTTCAATCTAAATTACTACAGTAACTCAACCAGGTTTAACTCCTAAAACCTCAGAAGTCCCTGTTTCCTGCGGAAAGACCTGCAGTTGCATTTTCCACTGCTTCCCTTAACTCTGCTAACCCCGACGTCTCACCCACGTCAGCTACAGCCCTGCGCTGCCGCCGGGTGAATGGTGTCTTACCATTGGTGCCGGTTTCCATTTTAATCTTAGCGGATCTGTGGGCAGCCCCAGCAGAGCCGGCTGTGACTGTTTTTTATTTTCATGTTGTCTCTTAAGTTTAATTTGGAGTCAAGTAGTATTGCATGTGTATTAAGACTAAGTTAGAATTATTTCTCTGTGCAATCCTAGTAAAGAATTGATTCGTTGTATGACTTGTTGGCCTACCACCATTCCGTCTACAAATGTTTGTCTTTCGAAACTTTGTACGTATTAAACCCTAACTCCTCATACTACATCTCTGATGAAAACCCCATCTGTAAATTTGCCCCCGGGCCTCTGTGGCCTTGGGCGGCTCCACTCTTTCACTGTTGGAAACAATGCTGCTGTGAACAGGAAAGTACAAACATCTTTTTGAAGCCTGGTGTTCGGGACTTGGGGATGTATCTCCAAACGTGGATTCCTGGGTCATATGATGATTCTTTAAACTTTTTGAGAAATTGACGTAGTCTATATTTGCTACATCTTTTCTCTTCTCCCATTCTTAGCATCACTTGTCATTTTCTGTCTTTGGTTGTGGCCATTCTAATGGGTGAGAGATGATACCCCTTGTGGTTTTGATTCGCATTTCCTGTGATGTGCGCTGATAAGTGTACTTATCTTGACATACTTACTACTTGTTCTTAGAAAAATGTCTATTTAAGTCCTTTACAGAGTTAATAGTTCTTCGTCTATTGTTGGAAGGCAGCTGTGCTGGCCTCTGTGCCATCAATGCTGGTCTGTATAGATCTTTAGTGCTCTTGAGCAGATATTTTTCTTTCATTTCTCTGGTTGTCTTTCATTCTGTTGATTGTGTCTTTTGAGGCAGAAGTTTTCAGTTTTGAAGTAGTGCTATACTGGAGATCAACCCAAGGTCCCCCACATGCTAGACAAGAACCATACCCCTAGAGGCTACATCACCACCCCCTTTTTCTGTAGTCTTATTTTGAGACAGATTCTCACTTCCACATTCAGGACCCAAGCACCCAGCCCTCCCTGTAGGGGGTGCTGAGAGAGCTACACTTCTCTTTTGTCTCATCCTGTAAACTCATGGATCTTACACCAAAACACTTCTCTGTGTCTTTGTGGGGAAGTATTTATCTAACTTTTACATTAGGTTATGAACATGTAGCGATCAAAAGATTACATATTTCAGTAACATTTTTATTATAAACCAAACAGTAAAAAGAACACATTATAGCCTGGCTAGAGTTGGATTTCTATGGAAATCTGTATTCTACACTACATGATTAAACTAAAAGAATTTGTATGTAATATTTGGGACTCTTACAAACTGAATTGCTATAATGGACTTGTTTTGTTATAATGGCAGTAGGTAGCATTGTAAGTACCTAGTAACTGTGGTAATGTGTATTTCATGATATGCCCCCTCCCCCCAGAGTTTTCCACAGTTGAAGTTTTAGAAGCGACTGTTAATTTACTTCTATGTAGAACTGGATTATCTCTGCAGAGTCAGAGTGAGCTCCTGTTATATCATCAGGCTGCAGAAACATATCTCCTAACCAGCAAACCTTAACTGATTCTCTGTCTGTGGAAAGAGATGGTAACTCATGTGTGCTGTGTGAATAGCACGAACAGCTTGCTCACCAGGGAAGAGGTGACTGGGGACCTTTGATGTACATGATGTTGGAAGTAGATGCCTCTGATGCTTCAGGAACACAGCATTCAGACTGTCTCTGAAACCTGGGCACAAGTTGGTTAGCATGATCGACTGTCAGGGAAGAATGAGGGCTTAGCGGTTGTAGGAGAAAATTGGCATTAGGTGATATCAGTAGTTGAGGTATAGGACTCTAGGCTGTGGCACTGTGGGAGCTGCAGCAGGATGCCTGAGGCAGCAGGGTGTGTGTGTAGAAAACTGCAGGTGGTTCAGAATGGAGAAGCTTAGATGCACTTCTTGGAGCCAAACTGTATGTATCCTGTTAGCCAGTGTGCTTCAAAGTCTCTTGTATTCTTGGGCTGCAAATAGATGCTCTCTCTTGAGAGTGTATTCTCTGCACAAGGTCTATAAGCTCCTACGTTCTCTCAATCTCACCCAGGCAGTCACAACTCTTAGTATACCAGTGGCTCCGAGATCCCAGTAAAGAACTCTACATACTCTGTTGCATATCATGTTTCTCAGACTTGCTAAACAGAACTTTCTTCGTTAGTGAAAACTCCACATATTTTCCTGCAGAAACCATGTGGGTAATAACTGACTGAGAGATTTAAACAAAATTGTGCTTCTGTTTAGATTTTTTTCTACTTCGTGTATTCACAAGATGTATCCTAACAAAGCCTACAAAACACAAAATTGGAATCTGATCCACTTTAAAAATAAAAAATATATAGGAAAACTATTACCAGCACATGAATATAGAACATACATATCTTTATTTGGGCATTTAACTTCTCTAGCTATTTTGAGGTTTATATCTTAAACTAGTTGTAAGAAGAATGAATAGACTGACTTAACCAGACACATAAAATTAGGATTTTTCTTTCATAGCTATGGCTTTTTAAGATTTATTATAAGGTAAAGATACTTAAAACCAACACTCACCACCCACCATGATAGATAAATCACTAACAGTCCTGCTGGAGAAACTGAGGCTGTAGCTCAGTGGCAGAGCACTGACCAAAAATGTGCAAGGCCCCAGGTTCAGTCCCCAGTACTTAAAAAGCCCCAGCATACACCTGGCTCTACTTAGCTTTCATTACCCTTTTCTCTCTGATGTCAGCCAGAGGAAGTATCACTTTTCATATATTTAAAGTTTATGTAAATGGATGTACATAATTTAAATGTCAGAGTTATCCATATCAATAGCTGTCGATCTGGTATATACATTTTTACTCCCTATTCACAATATTCCATTGTGTGACATTTAGATTCTTTTGGTAGTTCACATGCCTCAGTTAACATTTATAGATGTTATGTTCATTTATATAAGGTTTTTTTTTTTTTTTAGGTGATATGTCTCAGCATGGAATTGCTAAGGATATATGTCTTCAGCTCTATTAGATATTGTTAGATGGCTCTCAAAAGTAGTTCCATCAATTAACACACATCGGAAGTGGATTGGAGTCCCTCCTGATCCGTGGTTGGAACTGGATTTTAGCTATCTTCATCTGTTCTAGAGAAGGAGGAGAGTAAAATGGGCCAGAGATTGTACCAGTCAACATGAATTAATTCTCCACTCTACTCTATCTTTCTAGATCTTGGAGAGATTCATTCAAGGCTTCTGGATCACAGACCAGTTACCCAAGGGGAAATTCGTTACTTTGTAAAAGAATTTGAAGTAAGTATCTAAAACTTACTTTGTTGAAAAGCCTGGCACTAATTGTTAATGACCTCCTACACCAAAGAGTAATGTCTGAGGTTCAAAACCTGACTTTATTTTATGTCTTCTTAAAATGTTTATAGTAAAAAATTAGGAAAAGATTAAAAAAAAAAAAAAAGTACCTGTTAAATGTTAAATGCAAGACCAGGCAATAGGAGACGGGGGCCACATTCTGGTACCTACTCTTGGACTTTCTAATGTTTGTCAATTGCAAACCTTCCCTCTGTGAAACCAGATAGAGTGGGGGGAAAAAAAAAAAAAAGAACTCCCAGGGATTGATGGGTCTGAATTTCCGGATGCATTTGTTGTGTTTTTTCCTTGGTTGGAGCATGAAGAGTTGAGCTGAAATATGAGAGCTTCACCTGTGTCTTCCATGCTGTTCACACCCTCGTCAGTGAACAAACCTTCTCCAAGTGAATTCCCATTGCTTCTGCTTGCTGTGCCTATTTAACCATCCAGTCAGTTTTGGTTTTCACTCTGCCTTCCCTCATGATCCAACAGTGTCTCCCCCTTTAAAACCCTTTGCCAACCACAGCATGAAGCATCCTTCTGTGACCTGCCCCTACTCAAACCCCACCACCTGCCACTCTTCACCATGCATGGGAGAACGTGCAGTCCTGTTTCATGTTTTTCTAGTGCTGCCTAAGCATTAAGTAGTAATCTCGAAAGCTACTGTTAGATTCTGTGTAGGTTGAAGTTCTAGCTTCAGATGAGACTTTGACCAAGAAGAATGTCTGAACCTGTCAAAGCAGAAGCTCCTAATAAGCCCTTAAAACTACAGCAAGTCTCTGGTGCTTAGCCCTCTAGATAGAACTGTAGCACCGGACAAACATGTTTTGGTTCAGTAGACCCTGTAACTCAGAACTGCCTAGTGCCCCACAGGTTTTGAAGTTTAAAGACATGTGTAGAGGCATGTCTTAGGTGTGTCTGTTACCTAGTGCGTAAGTTACTTTTCTCATCACTTTGACAAAACACCAAACAAAAGCAGCAGAGAGGGGAAAAGTTTACTTGGCTCACAGTTTAAGGAGGTGCTTTTCAGCCTGGAGGGGAAGGCATGAGAGCAGGTTGAGCAGATGGGACTCTTCACATTCAGGAGGAACAAGAAGCAAAGACAGGAGAGGAAGCAGGGCCCAGTTGTAAGCCTCCTAGGTCAGCGTCGGTGAAGAACTTCCTCCAGTGACAGTCTGCCTTCTGTAGGTTCACAACCTAAAGCAGTCCACCAGCCCACAAGTAAGAGTTGAGACACATAAGCCTATAGGAGACATTTCCTACTTGAACAGTAACCCCAGGAATAGTTAGCAGTTTTCAACATCCTTGTTTTTATGTGGGATAAGAACAGTGTTGGACAGAGAAGACCACCCAAAGGGTGTTCTTTACATGTCATGTAAAAATCATTACTAATCCCTACAAACTTGCTATGATTCCTTTATTGTATAAATATACTTAAAAAGATTAAATATTCCATATGGGATGAGGATATAATTATCCTTAAGCCCTGGCTAAACTCACTATATAGACCAGGCTGGCCTTGAACCCCCAGAAATTGCCTGCTTCTGCCTTCTGAGTGCTAGAATTAAAGACATGTGCCACCACGCCTGGTCTTAGCTACCCTTTTCTTACATGTGATAATGTTTGTTTACCTTTAAAAACTTTTCTGAATTCTAAGTGTACAAAAAATAACAGTGTTGCAAATCATCTTTGAGGATAGAATGTGCTTGAATATTGTTGATGCAGCAGTTCTTCACTTTGTTGACAATGACAAATTCTAGTTGGTTTAAAATCTGCTGCACTTAACTAAAAGAAAAATGCAAACACTTCTTATGCCAGCTCACCAGCGCCTACTCCCCTTTTCCATAGTGAATGCTATGTCACTGCATACAAGACATCCTGAAGCTAAAAGGATACCCACTGCCCTAGCAACACATCCAGCCCCATCGTACATTCCATGGCCCCTCCCAAAGGCATCTTCACCACAACTTTCCTGCCAAGCCAGGAGCATCAAGATTTTGTTTAATGTTTTGTTCTCCTTATAAACTAACATATGTACAGCTCAGGTCTATCCTACAACCTACGTACTCAGTACTATCTTACAGAAATATCAGGAACATCTGCAAATGCCTTGTCACACCACCAGCAAAGTGCAGAGTGAAGGGAACACAGAGTGCCTTTTCATTTTAAGAGTGTTTGGAGGAGCTGGAGAGATGGCTCAGCAGTTAATAGCACTTGCTGTTCTTGGTTTCAGTTCCTAGCTCGCACAGCAGGCAGCCCACAGCCACCTGTAATTCCAGCTCCAGAGGATCCAACACCCTCTTCTGGCCTCCTCAGGCACTGTATTTATATGAACAGACACAAACACACACATAATTTAAAACAAAATATAAAAGGAAAATTAAAACATTTGGTAATATGTATAACTTTGATAGTTTTAGGGTGTCAACACTTGTATAATCCACTGACACTTTGAGGGACAATTTAATCATGATCAGTTTTGTAATAAAACCTAATGAGGGTAAATACGACAAATAAGATGTTTCCCTTCTCTAAGTAGACAGGGAAATGCTTGCTGTTGCGTGTTTTAAAATGAACCTTCTTTCCCCTCTTCTTCTTCTACCTTTTTCTGGGCAATGTTAGCAGGACCCTTAGCAGCGTCAAAGTTCCCTTAGATTCATAGCCACCGTCATCCTTCCATCTGTCTTCAGCTTTGTGGCCTTGGGGATGTGTGACCACTTTTCACTCTCCTTAAATTATTCCACATCTCACTCAGATTTTCTGCCATATGTTCTGTGGAGATGCCAGCGTTTATGGGTTTGACCTTGGGATGGAATTCTGAGCAGAATAAGGAGAATGTAGACCATGCTTGTTGTGGGGCACTAGTGTCCCCTTTCTTCTTTCCTCCTTTAGCTGGTCTGTAGTCCTTCATTCCCAGCCGTGGTGTACTTTATCTACCTTTGCCATTTTATAACTGTATATCTTTGCTGGACACTGTCGTTTACCGCTTACAGCACTATTTAGAAAATTCTGAAACATTGACAGGGACCTTTAGGTTTTTCTTCTTGTGTTTTTTTTTCTTCATGTCTGCACAAAAAATTATAAGCAAATATTCTCATTAATTTTAACTGTCAGCTTGATACAGCCTAAAGTCATCTGACAGGGAGTCTCAGTTGGAGGAGTGCCCAGATCGAATTGGCCTATGGGTGTGTTTATGGGGACTGCCTTGATTACCTGTTAATTGTTTTGATTGTTAACTGGGTGATACCATGCCCTCAGCAGGTGGTTCCAGACTGTACAGAAAACTAGCTAAGCATGAGCTAGCAAGTGAGCAAGCCAGCAAGCTCACTTATGTAGTGGTTCTCAACCTCCCTAATGCTGTGACTCTTTAATATAGTGCCTCATATTGTGGTGACCGCCCCCCAGCCCTAAAACCATTTTCATTGTTACTTCATAACTGTAATTTTGCTGTTGTTATGAATCATAATATAAATATTTTTGGAGAGAGAAGCTTACATAAGGGGTCACAATCCACAGATTTGAGAGCCACTCTTTAATGATTTCAACTTCAGATTCCTGCCTTGAGTTTTGTCCTGTCTTTGCTCAGTGATGTACTGTGATCTAGAAATGGAAGCCAAATAAACCCTTTCCTCCCCTAAGTTGTCTTTAAGGGTGAGCTCTCTCACAGCAACAGAATGAAACTTGAGTGGCAGGCATTTTGCACTTCGGTTTCTTTTAGCCATCTTGACTATGGTTTTCTCTGACTTAATTGTTCTTCAGTGTGGAGTTACAGTGGGTTCTTGCTTTTCCTTCCTTCCAGCAACTACATTATCATCAAGTTCACCCCAAACCTTTCCGCGTCTTATGACTGGCCTTGCCCCTTTGCAGCCCTCGCTGTCTGTGGTCAGGAAACTACCCGATCACCCCATGCCCAACCTTATTTCTGCAGACCATTTTTCACACACTTGCTTGCTCATTTCTGAATCCCTGCCCACACAGCTTTTCTACCCACTTGCATAAATCCATTTCCTTATACATACTTCAGAATCTCTGATGGCCACAGACTGTTGTACAGCTCCGTATCCACAGTACAACAGCCACTTTCTTCCTTTTTCTTCAACATCTCTCAGTTGTCCTTACTGTTACTCCATCGTTCTAAAATGTCCCCTGTATTTTTGAATGTCTCACTCCCCTATTTAGAATGCAGGTTGAATGATCACCACTGACCTTGACTGCAAAGCGGCCCCTGAAGCATTCTATCTTCTTGTTCTCTGTGACACTCTGTGCAGCACCACACTTCCTAACACCACGGAGCAAGTTACCACACATTCAGCAGTATAAAACAAGTTCCGGTTATTTGAGTTCTTTATGTCAGAAGTCTGCACATTGGGTGACCAAGACCTCAGCTCAGCTTCTCAGGAAGCCAAAGTGAGGGTGTTGGCCATTCTGCATTCTCCTCTGTGGATCAGGGCCCTCTTCCAAACCCACAAGGTTGTAAAATAATTCAGCTCTTCTCTGGAGGTCACTTTCAGCTTCCAGAAGATAACTGTAGACCTTGTTGCATAGCTTCTTCTATTTTCAGAGCTGAAATTGGAGAGTCTGCCTCACCTGGAATTCCTCTCATGCTCTAAATCTCTCTGGCAAGAAGAGCCCCTCCCTGCCCAGGACTCACTTTACAAGTCAGGGCTCTACAGGTCACCTGCTTGGAGACCGTAATGCTCCCATAGTATTCAGGTCTAAAACTTTCACTGTTGTTTTTCCTCTGGCACAGCAGCTGCCACCTGAATCTGTTACTGTTTCAGCAACTGCTTCTCAGGAAGCAGCCTAGAGGGACTTTTACATCTCCCTGGATCCCATTCCTGCCACTGCCACCAAATGTAGTTTTTAACTAAATCTCTATCATTTTATTTACCAATAAACTCTGGAGCCAGAGGCTAGGGTGAAAACCTGCTGACTCAGAGAGGTTGAGGATTAGCAAGCTGACCTTTCCTCTTCACTGGCATCTCAAGAAGAGAGTGTCTCCTCTGTCACTCCAAACCAAAAAGGACTACCACACTCAAGTCTCTCCCTCCTTTTTCCTGTGCGTCTCTCCATTTTCTGGACTCCCTCTGACTCTCTGTAATTACTTTCTGACAATTAGTTGCTGGCTGTGCCTCCTGACCTAAGGTTGATTTTATTTATTAACACAAACACTAATTTGGGTTTTACCGTGTGATCATATATCCCCCAACACTTCATAATAACACAGTTAGGTTTGAATTAACTGGTAGATGTGTGTGCACCAGGGTGCAGACTTTGGAAGCCATTTAGAATTCTACTGGCCAACCCAGTTGTGTTCTTTTTGTTCACCTTGCTGGCCTTCTTCACTAGAGTGTTGACTTCAGTTCTCCTTTGTATCCAAAACTATGCAACTGTGTTGGCAGAGGTTACAATTTTAAAACTTGGGTTTTTATTTATTTATTTATTTATTTTGTTTTTCAAGATAGGGTTTCTCTGTGTAGCTTTGGCACTTGCTCTGTAGACCAGGTTGGCCTTAAACTCAGAGAAATCCACCTGCCTCTGCCTCCCAAGTGCTGGGATTAAAGGCATATGCCACCAACGCCTGGCAAAAGTTGGGTCTTTATGACATCCCATGACTAACCTTTCTCATAAGTCATCCTTTTTGTTTTGTTATTAAGACAGTTTTTTATAAATATTCTTCAAAGGACATAATTTATTAAAATGCTTGTAGAGTTTTGAAGTTAAGGTGGCATCTTTAAGCTCACTTCCTACTTCAAAAAGATTGAGCCCAGGGATGGAAATCAGTGAACTGGTTAGCCAATGGTTGTCATCCCTAAAATTAAGTGCCTGCTGTATGCTTATGTTGATATTATTGAAGTAATGTAGATGTTTCTTTTTTTTCCTCTATTTTATTAACTTGTATTGATTCAATGTAGATGTTTTCTGTGAAAGGACTATACAAATGAAACTGAATCCTGAAAAGAAATTTTACTTCTGTTTTTTTATTATTCTGTTTTTGAAATGGCTTCCTATTGAAGTCAATGCCTTTTGGGGCTGGAATGTAAGATAGTTGTCAAGGGATCTTGGACATGCATCTAAGAGGACATTGCTAAGGATTTCAAGAACATGACACTCTGCCATTTGTACCTGGGATCCAGTCCTGGTCCCCCTCTTAATAGCTGTGATTGCTTGTTTTGCAAGGCTCAATTTCTTCCTCACTAGAAATGACAACATGTATGTAGTGTATATGCCCTATGTGCATGCCTGGTGCCGCAGAGGTCAGAAGAGGGCGCCAAGTCCCCTAGAACTGGGTTCATTTTTTAATAACTCTAGATAGAATAGGGTATAAACTTATTCTATCCACCTTTTGTCTCCCCCCCACTGCCTCTTCTTCTACTTTCATTATTCCCCCCCTCTCCCTCTTCCTCCCTCTCTCTCTCTATTTTAGGACTCTCTGTACAACCTACTATGTAGACCAGGCTGGCCTGGAACTCACAGAGATCCTTCCTTCTGCCTCATGAATACTGAGATTAAAGACATAGGCCACCACTACCAGCTTGTATAAGCATTTCTTTAAAAAAAAAATGTTCACCAAGGACCTGATGAGATGGCTATGCAGGTAAACCTAAGAACTTGAGTTAAATACCTGCTGCCAAACCTAAGAACTTGAGTTAAATCCCTGGAATGCACATGGTAAAAGAGAGAACTGCTTCCTTTAAGTTGTTCTCTGACTTCTACATGTGTGTGTGCAGACATTAACACACACACACACACACACACACACACACACACACACACACACACACTGTAAATGTAAACATTTTGAGAAAGGAAAGTTCTAGTACAAAATAAGTTTTCTCCATTGGCCATGATTGATGTAACCATATATAGAGAGTTAAACAAAGTATGTTGAGCATTTGTATAAGTCACATGTCAGGAAATAAAATTGTATGATAAATAAAACAGACAGAGACACATGATGACCCACCCTCCAGGAAATCAGTCATATCTCAAGGAAGTTCTCACTTGGTACTGTTCTTTCCAGAAATGGAGTCTTGGCCTTGTTTGATCAGCTCTTTTTGACAAGCACTCATTCTGTTCCTTTGTATGATAACCTCCCATGCTGTTCCTTCCAAGGACTTCAGTGTAGCACAGAAACTTCCCCGAGTATCAGAATCCACTCCCCTCTCCGTTTGCTGGTCCACAAATTAGAAGGAAAAGGCTGGAGGCTGGAGGGATGGTCAGGCTGTTGGAAGCTCTAACTGCCCTTGCAGAGGACCCAGGATCAGTCTGTGGCACCACATGGTGACTCACAGATGTCTGTAACTCTAGTTCTAGGGAACCCAATACTCTTTCCTGGTCCCTGTAGGTACCAGGTACACATGTGATGCACATACTATCAACATACAGGCAAACACTTATACATATGAAATAAAATTAAAAAATTAAGAAGAAAGGCTGAAAGCAGTCCAGAGACTTGAGAGTCCAGAACCATTTGCACACATGCTGAGAAGCAGTGGTCTTCTCCCAGGGTGCCATTGGGCCATCTTTAGTGAGGAGAAACACAGCAGAGCCACTTTGCATCTCTCTCTGCCACTCAGGTATAGTTCAAGTGTTTTTGTTGGTTGGTTGGTTTGTTTTTTGGTAAAATTTTCTCTGCAAAAGAGGGAATAAGTGCCACATGGTGGCAGCATTTCTCCAAATTCCTCAAGTACTGGTAGTTGGTGGCAAGCTCTGTTTTCTTCTGTGTATAAGAACATTTGACAGCCTTTCTCCTAACTTAACAGTTTCCCATTGAATTCCAGTCAACATTATGGGCAGGGGAGCGGCCTAAGTTAGGGCACACTCCCACTGAGTACTTCAGTGAAGGGCAGTGTGGCAGTTTCTTGGGGAGAGGCATTGCCCTGTGAGCCACTGTGTTGTTAGCTATAGGTAAGCCATCATGGCCTTTCTCAGAGAGAAGAGAGAGAGGGATGTTAGTGAAAAAGTTCCATGAGGGGTCTGCAGGGTGGGCAGTCTGTGCATTTTATTAGACAGGGCATGGCATATGCCCTTCCTTCAGTGCTTTACTAGGTACCCACCAAACAGTCAGGCATATCGGTAGGAATGGGTTTAGTTACTAGGAACAGATTCGTGGAAAACAGGCCTCAACAAGGGCTTATTTTTTTCTTGCATAACCCTGAGACACATTTGGAAAGTCTGGGGTTGGCATGGTGGCTCTATGATGTCAGCTTCTTCCAGCCTCTGTCTCCTTGGCACATTGCCCTGACACTTAAAAGTGGCTTTGGAGCCTCAGTCATTGTGTCTGCACTTTGTGTGGTAAAAGAGAAGGCAGGCAGGAAGCAGCAGTCAGCCTGTTAGAGGCATGTGACTACCTCAGATACAGTGGAACATGGAGGAGAGAGATGCCCAAATGTCTCAGCTGACGCATGAAAGTGAGTGGGAAAGGCCTTACAGCAAGGAAGCTTTCAATTGCAAACCAAGAATGTTTACAAGAAGAAACTCCTATAAATCACAAGCTGCCCTGCTGCAGTTCGATAAATAAGCAGAGTCCCTGAGAGAGGACAGCACTCCAGGGATAGCCGCCACCCCCCCCCCCACATACACACACTCAGCAGGAGAGTGCCACAGAAGAGTGACACTTGAGCAGAGAAAGAAAAATGACAGCAAGGGCAGGCAGAGAACTGGGAAATGAAGAGGCCCTCAAAGTGTGAAGGAAATGCTGTAATATAGGAATTGAAAGGAAATGTGTTGATGGGTTTTGATACAGGCTAGTGGACATGGTGGTGCACTCTGTAATCCCAGAATGTGGAAGGAAGGCAGGGTGATTGCTTAGAGTTCAAGGCCAGCCTGGATATATAATGAAACCCTGTCTGAGGGAGACAAAATGAGTAAATAAATCCAAATGTGAGATACCAGTCAAGAAAAAACTCCTTAAAGAGAGCACCAAGTAGAATTTCATAACCTCCCAGTCTTCAACCCTGTGGGGCTCTCTAGTGTTGTGATTAAGAGGAGGGTTCAATTACAGTTGTTGGCTTTTTTTCCCTCTAATGTCATCAAGTTGCATCTCTGATATAAACATTGTAGTTACTAGAGTATCATTAACAATTATCATTGTACATGGTTACTGCTAGGCATTGTCTTAAGCATGTTACATAAGCACTTGTTATTAATTCAATTCGAGGAATTAAGGAATTGATATATATATGTGTGTGTATGTATGTGTGTGTGTATATAGTTTTATGAAAGATTACACGTCGTTGGTGCTAGGCATTGTTCTAAGAATGTTTACATATTTACATACTTTACATATTATACAAGAATGTACTTATGGAAATAAGATGAAACTTTTTAGTGCACATGTGTTACTATAGTTCTTTCCTTTTGTGATTGATATTGGTAGTAGTCCTCAATCAGATACATGAGTTTAAAGACAAGCACTTACCAGATGTGGAGTCTCAGTGAAGAGACTATTTACAACACCTGTGTAAAAGGCAAGCCACTTCTACAGGCCTGTTCACTATTTAAGCTAGTCCTTATCATTAGTGAGCTACGATATGTGACTAGTAACTCACTTGCTAGAGCTAGAGATATAGTGCAGTTGGTACATTGCTTGCCTAGCATGTACTTGATCCCCAGAACAGCATGAAACTGGTATAATCTCAGCACTCAGGGGGTGGTGGCAGAAAGACCAGAGATTTTCAAGGCCATTCTCAGTTACAAAGCAAATTCAAAGCTATCTTGGACTACATAAGACCATTTCTCACAACAACAACAATAATAATTATACCAGGTGTGGTGGTTGCAGGCTTACAATTTTAGCCCTTTGCAGATGGAGACAGAAGAATCAGGAGTTTAAAATTCTCATCAGCTTCATAGTGAATTTGAGGCCAGCCTGGGTTCTCTGAGACAGGGTCTCACAAAACAAAAAAGAAAGGGAAGGAGGCAGAGGCAGGAGGATCTCTGTGAGTCCGAGACCAGTCTGGTCTACAAGAGCTAGTTCCAGGACAGCTTCCAAAGCCACAGAGAAACCCTGCCTCGAAAAACAAACAAGAAAGAAGGGGAGGGGGAGGGGGAGAGGAGGAAAGGAAAACCAACCCAAAAAGAAACAAAAATAAATAACAACAATCCACTTGCTACATAGAGTGATTGACAGTTGTTTCACCATATCTCAAGGGGATCCTATTACCCCTCAGATCTCCAAGGACTGAGGTGAGCCTGTCCCCTGTCTGGAGCTACAGAGCTCTGCTCTTTTACCTTAGATACCCTTGTTTCTACAGCGAGAGACTATTCTGCCTAATAATAAAGAAGTTAATTTTATGCAAGAACTGAAATATTTCCCCTAAACTTGATTCTTCCCAGTTCCAATGCCATCTGGAAAAGCAGCTTTAATGGTATAGTTTTTAACAGCTTAGTTTTTTATTCCTCAGATCTTGTCTATGAGAACATGCAGCAAAACTCAAAACTCAGCAAATATAAGCAACAGTGATAATTTAGGCAAAATGGCTCCAGAATAGCAAATGACCAAGTCATCCATAGCCTAAAGGCTTCTGTGGTGTTTGAAAGAAAATGGCCTCCAAAAGGAGTGGTGCTATTAGGAGGTGTGGCCCTGTTGGCAGAAGTGTGTCCTGGGTGTGGGGGCAAGGGGGTGGGTGGGGCTTTGAGTTCTCCTTTGCTCAAGCTATACAAGATGTAAAACTCTGAGCTCCTTCTCCAGTACCGTGTCTGCCTGCATGCAACCCTGTCTCTGTCATGATGATAATGGAAACCTCTGAAACTGTAAGCCACCCCAATTAAATATTTTCCTTTGTAAGAGTTTCTGTGGTCACAGTATCTCTTCATAGCAATAGAAAACCCTAACAACTTTCATGATACTAGAAATGCCAGAGGAAGTTGGGAGTGGGGTGGGGATAGCAGAGGAACTTGGGAAGGCCCCGAATGCTACAAACTCTCCAAGCCCCTCAAAATTCCCATCAGGCTTATTTGGAAATCTTGATGGGCCATTTGGAGAAGAACAGCAGAACCTAGCAGATGAACCACAGATTCCGCCTCAGAGTGAGGACAATGGAGACTCATGTAGGCCAAGACCACACCATGGGGTAGCTATAGGAGCTAAAGACAGGAACAAAGGGGGTTCTTCACCCTGAAGTCAGAAGCTAGTCCCATCCATCCTTCATGACAATAGAAGAAAACAAATTCCATCTAAAATTGAACAGAGCTGGATTTCTTGGAGGATGCAGAGCACAGTAACCATCCTTCCAGCAGTAAGAAGAGATGACAGGACTAGTAGAGATCATGGCTGTTTTAGCAGGAGCTGAAGGGGCAAAAGAAAGTTATAGAAAAATGGTAAGTTAGAGTCAGAAAGACTGTCCTAATGACTGGGTAAAATCAAACAGTAAAAAAGTAAGGAGAAAGAATTTGGGAAAATGAAATTCTGTTTTTTGTTCGGCCTGTTTTGTTTTGTTTTGTTCAAGACAGAGTTTCTCTGTTGAGCTCTGCCTGTCCTGGAACTCGCTCTGTAGACTTGGCTGGCCTTGAACTCAGAGATCTGCCTTCCTCTGCCTTCTGAGTACTGGAATTAAAGGCATGCCCCGCCATGCTGGTTTGGGAAAATGAAATTTTTAAATTATTTTTGAAGTGAGAATTAAACAAAGATCCCAGGAATGAGTGGACAAAATATGTAGTCCTGAGGTAAGATTGAAAAGATTTAACATTAACAAGAGAGGGACTTGAAAGGAAGGGACGCATGCTGGTGATGAGTACAGATGATCCAAGACTGTGACAGCAAGCCCAAGAAAAAAGCAGAGCACCAAAAAGAACAAAACAGAATTCAAGGAAACTCTCCAGAAATTGCTACTGGACTCATTTGGAAGTGTGTACTACTTTCTGGGAAGGTTAATCCAGAGTAGCTGATGGTTGAGACCATTTCTGAAAGAAAAAAACAAACAAAAAAAAAATTGGACTTTATAAGGGAAAAAAAATCCTCTGGGCATCCAGGCGAAATGAATAGGTCCTTTGTAAAGGGAAGAAAATCCAACTGTTAGCAGGTTTGTCTGTGTTATGCTAGAAAACAAAGGCGTAATGACAGTGGGCTTTGTATCTAGCCCATCTGCACCCTAGCTGAGGAGATGACAGATTAGGGTTGTGCAGAGCTCTGGGGGCGGGGGTGGGTCGTTCAGATGAGTTTTTCCTCAGAAGCCATTGCACATCAGAGCACACGTCATACAGTCAGAGAGAGACTTTCCTGTCAGAGTTGGTAAGCATTAAAGTGTGCTAAGTGGGCTAGAAGATGTCTTAGTGGGTAAAGGTGCTTGCTGCCAAGTCTTATGACCTGAGTTTGATCCCTGGAACCCATATGGTGGATGGAGAGGGCTAACTCCCTAATTGTCCTCTGGCTTACACACACACACACACACACACACACACACACACACACACACACCTCTGCATGCCTCCCCACACCATTGCATGTGTTTGTTACCCCCACCAGTAAATAAATGAAAAAATAATTTCTTAATTTTACTGTTTTGTTTGGTTTTGGTGGGAGACAGGGTTTCTCTGTGTAGCCCTGGCTGTCCTGGAACTCTCTTTGTAGACTAGTCTGGCCTTGCTTAGAGATCTGCTTGCTTCTGATTCCCAAGTGCTGGGATTAAAGATTGTGATACCACACCCGGCTATACTTATTACTTTGTTTTTGTTTTTTGAGACAGGATTTCTCTGAAGCCCTGGCTGTCCAAATTTCTTTTTACATGTTTAGTCATAGAGTTAGTATTAAGCAATAGCCGAGCATGCCACCTTTAATTCCAGCACTCTGGATGCAGAGGCAGGTGGATCTCTGTGAGTTCAAGGCCAGCCTGGTCTACAGAGCGAGTTCCAGGACAGCCTCCAAAGCTTTAGAGAAACCCTGCTTCGAACCCCCTTCCCACCCCCCACGCAAATACTAAGCAATATAGCTGGGTGTGGTAGTGCAGGCCTGTGATCTCAGCCTTGGGAGGTGGAAGCATCAGGGTTTAAGGCCAGCTTCAGCTACACAGGCAGTTTGAAGCTCAGGTACAGAAGACCCTATCTCAGACAAACAAAACAGAGATGGGGAATGGTGTGGAGAAAACAATGTGTAAGGCCTATGTAGGGACAGAGACAGACTATATGAGAATTTGGAAGGAGCTGGGAAGGCCTATGACAAGTAAGCTGTCGTCACTCAGTGATCACCTCTTAAGGAGTAACTGAAAATAAGAGGGCACATTTTAAATTGCATCCTGAGGGAAAAGGAAAGACTGCAGAAAAAAGCAAGACATCACCTAATACTGATGTGCCTTATGGTAGGGACAAATAAGCATTAATGAGGAGAGGAGATGTTCTTCACGGGTGTTATACAAAGCGTTAGCATTGTCAGCCATAAGAAGCAAATCGCCAACTTTAAAATGTCGTCTCCTGAGATGGAGAGGTGACCCAGTGGTTAACAGGACCTGAGTTCAGTTCCCAGCACCCCATCAGGTGGTTCACAATGGTCCATAACTCCAGTTCCAATGGATCCAATGCACTCTTCTGGCCTCTAGAGCTAGACACACATGTGTATACTTACAAATAGATATATGTTTTATATAGGTTTTAAAATACATAGTTTCCAGTTTAGGGTTGTTTGCTTTTGAAAAGGTGTAGATGTGGTGCATATTCAGTACTAACCATTTAAGGAATATTTTGAACTGAATCTTTTCTGTCTAGTGATCTGAGATCGAATTCTCTCTTGCCCTGTGGGTAGCAGAGGAAGCCATAGGCTCAAGGTCGGCTGCAACCTGAACTGTGGTGCATTGTGTTGCCAAGATAGGATGTTTGCTGGGTTAGGGGGATTAGATTTGTGTGCTTTTGAATCTGTTTTTAATTTTGTATATATGTGTGTCTGGACAAATGAGTACAGTTCCTGCAGAGGCCAGAAGAGGGTATCCAATGTCGTGGAGCTGGAATTATAGGGGGTTGTGAGCTACCCAATGTGGGTGCTGGCAACTGAACTCAGATCTTCTTGGAAGAACAGCAAGCTAGCCCTATGCTGATGGATCTTACTCATAAATGATATGAGACATCTCTGTATCCCATTCTGCTTTAAAATGAATTTAAAACTTATGTGTATATACTCGTGTGTGTGTATCCAGATATATGTATACTTATACTTAAACCGATGGTTACATACATTAAAAAATATACCTAAAATGAAAGTATAAACAAGGATAGCTATATTTTGAAGCTATATAAGTATTTTATTTATATAACTTGAAACAATACTGAATATCAAAGAGCAGTCCCTAAAGCCAAGTTACGTATAAAGAAGCTCCTGTGTAGTTTTGAGTGGTGACAGTGTTACTCAGACATTCTTACAAGTAGCACTGAACACAGTGATTGGCTGGTGTAGAGATGCATGTCTGTATCCCCAGCACTCAGGATACAGAGGCAGAAAGATTGTGAGGTCTGGGCCAGCCTAAGCTATATAGTAAGGCCTTGTCTTAGACAGTGATCAGACTAGCCTGGGTTATATAGTAAGCCCTTGTCTTAAACAGTGATTTGGCTGTACATTTATAGTGTAATACATCTTCAGAACCAAAAAATCCTTTTAAAAACATGTTAGTTTTTAGTAATCATGTTGGTGTTTTTGTTTGATTAAGTCAAAGAACAGGGAACTAAGTAATTGTGTTGGCATTTTAGAAACTGGGAAGAAACAGAATATATGAAGGTAATTTGAATTTGGTCAATATGACCTCAAGACATAACTTTTCTTTATATATAAACTGAATACTTTCCTAAGCCAGTCAGTCATATTAGCTCTTATCTGTAAACCCAGCACTGGGGAGGTAGAAAAAAGAGAATCCAGAGTTCAGGTCCAGCCTGTAATATGTGTGAGTTCCAGGCTAGCTTAGGCTTCAGAGGGAAACCCTGATTCAAAAAACAAACAAGACTATTTCCTGCCTTGTCCCTATGGCCTAGGTATGGTGGCCCGTCCTATAGATGTGAGCACTCTAAATTTTGTCTCTAATGCTAGTGATCTTAGAGAGCCAGTCCAAGGCAAGAGAAAAGTACCAGTTGAATACCAAGGCAAAGAGCCTGATCAAGAAAGCCAAAGCTCACTGAAGCCACCACAGCTGGTTGGAACAAAGCTAAGACACTGCACAAGCTCAAGTCTGGAAAGCCTGAGTACCAACAGAGTGTGTAATGCCTGAGAAACATGGATGTGTTTAAATCTTTGGGATACGTGTAAACAAAGTCTCCTTCTACTTGCCCTTAGATGCCAGGGAAATGACTTATCGCTGTTGCTACTCCCAGTACCACTGAGATAGTGTCTCCCTTAGCCCAAGCTGGCTTAGAACTGCAGCTGAGGATGCCTTTGAACAGAATCCTCTTGCCTCGACCTCCCAAGTGCTGTGATCCCAGGCATGTGCTAAAACTTTTTGGTTTTTAAATTGGCAAATAAGAAAAAGAGATTGTGTTTTCTTTTGATTTTCTTATATGACTGTTGCCCAGAGTAATCAAATTGCTAGCAAAGGCAGTCTTCACTTTCAGTATCGCTGTTAATAAATGAAGATGACATGCCACCTCCATCCTCTCTCAAGAGTGGACATCCGCCCTTGAAAACTTCATGCAAACAATCAGACAAACCTGAGTCTGATTGCACACTTAGTTCTAACTGCTGACTTACAGGAAAGGGAACAGACAGCAGAGGATGCTAAATTACACCACAGAGAGTCATTCATTAAAACAGACTGTGGGAAACTGTGCAGAACAGATGACTCGCTGTTTATAGTGAATTGCCAAGGAAAAATGTGATAGAAGAAAAATCTGTATATTGAAAACATATTAACCAGCTGCAGCGTATGACTCTTATTTATATTTAGATTCAAATAAGCATGGGTGAAAAGAACATTTATAGGGCATTTGAGGAACTGTGAACACATCATTATTTAAGTGTTATTGCCCTTGTGTGAGAGAGACTTTTATTGTATCTTATTTTTCACATTTACGATTATTTTTATGTGTGTGCACCTACATTTATGTATGTGCACCATGTGCATGGTAGGTGCCCACAGAGATCAAAAAAGGATGTTGCATCCCCTGGGACTGAAATTACAGATGGTTGTGAACCACCCTGTGATTGCTGGAAACTGAACCTGGGTCCTCTGGAAGGGCAGTCGATGCTCTTAGCCACTGAACCATCTCTCCAGCTCTGTACCTTTACTTCAAGGGAGGCGTGTATTGAAATGTTTTCAATAGAATGGTGTCTGTCTAAAGTATGCCTCCCAGTGCTCTGGGGAGGTGTGGTGCATGGGGCTTTATAGAAGAAATGAGTCAGTATAAGCTGAGTATTGCTGGACCTTGGCTATGATGAGGGCATTATGTCCGTCTCTCTCAACTTTTGTATGAGTTTTAAGGTTTTTGTTATAGAAAAATGTGTAAAATATAAGAAACTACCCACAGCTGTTTCATAAGCTTGCTCAGAACCCAACAAAAGCTTCTGCAATGTAACTAATTTGTTATTTTCTTGCAATCAAGCTTAGCAACCTTCCTTTTTAGTTATTTTATTTATTTATTTATTTAATATTTTATTTATATTAATTTTAGGCTTACAGAAATTTTTCAGAGATACTATAGTGTTCTCATGTATCTGTAGCCCATTTTCTCATTCTGAAAGTGTTATTTCACATTTGTAAAAACTAAGAAACAACACTGACAAACTGCTATTAATAAAATACCGGAGTTTATTGTCCCTGCTTCGTCTTTACTTTGTGACCAGGATGTGTCTAAAATACTGGCCAGGATTCTGTGGAATGCCTCCCCACCTGGGTTTGTCTGATGTGTTTCTCATGATTAGACTGGGCTTATGGGCTCAGCAAAGAGAAGTGACCTCTCATAACATTCTATCCTGCTCCTGCATCAGAGGGAATGCATTGGATGTGAGCCCTGCATTGCTTACTGAGGGAGCACTTGCAGCTTCCTCCACTGTGGAGTGAAGTGCTTCACTTCCCTGAGCTATTCTTTGGAAGCAAGTCACTCAGTTTCTCACCCACACTCAAGTTGGATGGGGAAGGTGGTTTAACTTTCCCTTCGATGGAATGCTGAGACCACCCAGGCTCAGTGATTGACTGAGACTCACAGGACCCGGCATAGGGCTGTGTGTGTGAGGCTGCACTGTCACAGCAGAAGGGTCCCAAGCACAGTGAGCAAGGGAGATGTGTGGGAAATGGTATGAGAGAAACCAGACAGAAGCTTCCAGGAGAGTATGAGTCCTCAGCAACAACTATGAGAAGGCTTGTAAACCATAAATGACCCAAAGCCGCTTGAGTGAGGAGCCCAGTGTTGTCCTAGCTGGCTGCATAGACACCTGTCTAGCATGGACCATGACTGCACATACCTAAGGAAGCAGACACTGGCTGGAATTAACCACACTCTTAGTACAAACACCTTAGGCTCGCTGACTGCACTTCTAACTTAGAGGTAGATTCATACCAGTGTAGAGAGCTGCTTCCTGGGCAGGTTTCCAGCCCAGAAAGCCAACATAGGCCTTTGTAAGAATAGCAGGCCTTCACTGCTCATTTTCCTGCATGGTGAAGTAGCTGTATATCATTACTTTGACCTCCATTGTTATTTTGAAGAGGAAAAAGGCAATCATACAATTTTAAGCACATTGTACCAGAAGCAATATGGCAGTAAGAACGGTGAAATGAATATTAAAGTCGGGGCAGGATTCTTTCTAATGAAATGTGTGATCATGTAAGCTCTTTGGTTGCTTCTCTAATATTTCTGTCCTCTGTTTCTGAACACTATTATAAAAATATTACTCCTACAGCAACTTTTGGAACATTTCATAATAAAAATGCCTCCAGGTTTTAACCTCTTCTGCCAGAGAATTAAAAGAAGGCATGTGTGTTCCTTAGTAGTAATCTACTAGTGTCATGAGCTCATCCTGGGGGGGAACTACAGGCAGGAACTGCTGAGACTTATGGTCCTGCTCATTTACTTTTTCTTAATAGGAAAAACGTGGCCTTCGAGAATTGCGAGTTCTTGAGAACTTGAAGAATATGATCCAGGAGACAAATGACCGCATGCTTCCCAAATGCAGGGAGACGATGCAGGATGGCCTGGAGGAGGCCCTGCAGAGATGTAAGTCTAGCTGCTCTCAGCCTCAATCTTACACATTCCCATACGCATGCATAGTCTCCTGAGTGTTGTTTTGGAGGGGAAGAGAGTGTTCCTGACTGGGGCTGACCAGGGGGCAACCCAGCTAGAAACAGTGATGGTCCAGGGTGGTCATGGATGTCATTGGGATTGCTATATAAAGTAAGATGTGTGCACAAGCATTTCACAAGACAAGCACTTTAGGATGGGAGAAAATCCGTGCTTTTTACCCTTAAAAAATTTAAAATGACCATGAAATGAGTGTCTTTTCCAAATGGACTATGAGGTTTTGATTGTTTGCAAAAAAAAAAAAAAAATCTCCATTAAAAATGTTTGTATTTTATCAGTTTTTGCATTAAGTAGTGTTTTTTGTTTGTTTGTTTTTCGAGACAGGGTTTCTCTGTGTAGCTTTGGAGCCTATCCTGGCACTCGCTCTGGAGACCAGGCTGGCCTCAAACTCACAGAGATCCACCTGCCTCTGCCTCCCGAGTGCCGGGATTAACACCCGGCGAGGCATTAAGTAGTGTTTTTTTGTTTTGTTTTGTTTTGTGTGTGTGTGTTTGGTTTTTGGAGACAGGGTTTCTCTGTGGCTTTTGAGGCTGTCCTGGAATTGTTAGTGTTTTTTGTTTTTGTTTTTTTTAATATTATACTTTAACATAAAAGAAACTTGTTGCTAGTGCCTGATGTTAAAATGAGGCTATCAGGACATCAAGGTATCTCTCAGATGTCTATACTAAGAACTTGCAACTTGCCTACAGAGGAATAATGATTGATGACTGAAGCACAAGGTGGAACTAACCTGTGAGGAACGGGGACGAATTGAGCCTGTGAGGGAGGCAGGGAGAAGCTCTCAGGTAGCTGTGCAGTCTCATGAGGGTCATATGTACTATGAGGTTGAAAATCTCCCAAGATCACATTTGATTTCTTCATGTAGACCAGCAGAAAAATATAGATAGATAGATAGATAGATAGATAGATAGATAGATAGATAGATAGATTGACATTAGGCTTTTGTATTATAATTATTTGTATATACTTATTTGTATAATACTGCTACATCCCTAACTGGCAAGCATTCTAGGTAGTTTGCCACAAGGAAAACTACCTAGAATGTGTGTGTGTGTGTGTGTGTGTGTGTGTGTGTGTGTGTGTGTGTGTGTGTGTGTGTGTGTGTTTGTGTGTACACGTGGAGGCCAGGGGTCAATTCAGGTGTCATTCCTTAGGAAATGTCAACCTTGTTTCTTGAGAGAGAGAGCCTCTCATTAGAACCTGGGGCTCTCTGAGTAAGCTTGGTTGGCTGGCTGTCCATTCAGCCCCAGAGATCCTTCTATGTCTGCCTCCCAGTGCTGGGATTACAGGTGTGCACCACTGTGCCTAGCCATTTTATGTGGGTACTGAAGATCAACTCAGTTCTTCATGCTTGTGTGCACTTTACCAACTGAGCCCTTTCCTAGCCCCTGATGCTTAGATAGGAATTGAGGACTGTGCCACTGGGAACATTACTAAAGCTGTTGAATGAGACAGTGAGAAACAATGAGCAATTGTGTGACTGGTTTCCTCTCCAGACTGAAGTTGTTGTGCTCTCAGGCCTTCCTAGTGTTGTTGGAAGGTATCACCAGTTACTTAGGATCTAACCCAGAAGCAGCTTTCCTTGGATGGAAGAATTACATGATAGTGACTGGGGATCTGGCCCCTGGAGTAGGCTGGGGCATATTGTTGGAACTTAGCCATGGCTTTTGAAGCTGTTCCCTGCTAACCAAGGGGAAGGTGTTGCAGAAAGGCTCCAGCATGAGGGTTTTCTTGTGCCTAATTTGCTAAGTCTCATGGCTCTAATGGAAATAATGATGGGCCTGGGTCCAGCTGTCATTCCCTAGCAGAGTACATTTTGTAAAGCTCGACATTTTAAACCCGTGTTAGCTTGTTTGTTTTCATTTGTGTGAAATTGTTAAAACAAGATTCAACATGGAGTCTTTTCTCATCAAGTAGAGCATAAGTAGATAAGTTGTGTACTTCTGTGTCTGTCCATAGAACCATCTTTATCTCCTAAAATTCATCTTTGAGAACTCTGTAGATGCGGACCTTGCCCACATGGGCAGCGTGTCCTAGAGCTGGGTAAGCAGAGGCTTCCAGGCCAGATGCTATCTGCAGCTCATCAGAAACCACAAAAACAAACAAGATTCTCTTAGGGCACAAGAAGGCATCCCCCAAGGGAAGAGCATTATAGCTGTCCCATTCTGAAGACACAAGTGTCTTGTATCTTGCTTATCACTTATTTAATAGGCTTCTAAATTTCAGCAAGCTTGAGGTGAGGAGATCTTCCCTTGGTTTTCAGATAAGAAAAGGGAGCTTCCAGGTTACCCACTCATAGCCAGACGTGACCACCATACTAAGGGAATGTTCCCTCACCCATCTCCTCTTCTGAAGCACGGTGACTTTATCTTTATATTGTTTAAAAGCAAAAGGGTATCATTAATAAGACAAAAAGAAAACCAGGTGTGGTGGCTCCTAATGCTGACCTCAGCATTTGGGAGGTTGAGGCAAGAGGATTGCCAGAAGTTTGAAGAAAGCTTGTGGCACATAGTGAGTTACAGCCCAGCCTGCTCTAAAAGTCAGACTCTGTTTCACCAAATTCCTCTCCCTGCCCTCCCAGAGAAGAGCACACCGGTGATCATCCAATACTTAATGGTCAGCCCTGAAAACATGCATATAAGCAACTTTATACAGATTGTGTAGGTTATATTTAGGAATATATGTGTATATATAGATGCTTATAATGACAGTTAACCAAGAGAGAGGCTATGGATTTGAAAGAGAACAAAGAGGGGTATAGGGGAGGCTTTGGAGGGAGGAAAGGGGAAGGGGGAATGGTGTAATTATAATCTGGGGGAGGGGCCATGACGGGGCACAGCAAAAGTGGCAAAGTCCTACAGCTTTTCTTTTAAATTGCACTCAGAGTGACCCAGAAAAGCAAAGAAGACAGAAGAACCAATTTTTAAGTTATGTTCACAGAGCCAGGAAGAAAAAAAGACAAACAGGAAATGATAGTACCACACTTAGGAATGATGTCATACTTACTGCCACAGGAAGAAGGCAGATCTAATCAACTCCTCTTGTTTTGTTTTAATATTTTTTGTTAAGAAAAAAAAAACAGCTGGGAAGCTAAGCCTCATTTGGTAGATATCACCTGTGATCCAGCAAAGTTTGTTTATAGTCGCCAATGGCACAGCTTTTGAAAATGAGATAGATCTTCTGGCTACATCCAGGAGGTGGAGGTTCACAGTGTTCTGAAAGAGAAACCACAGCCCCTGCCCTGGTGTGGACTTGTGTCCTGGTAGGGTCAGCCCTAGCCAGGGGAAGGAAGGCAGGCCATTAGATGGCTTCCGGCTTCAGCAGCTGTAAGAGAAGGTGACACGGTAGGGCTATGCCTCTGCTGAAGGAATTTCATAACTAAAAACACTTTCATTAGAGGAAAGAGGGAGAGAGAGGGAGGGAGGGCTACTCAGCACACCAACACCATCAACTTAATGCTGCTTGTGTGTGAAGAGCTTCTCTTTTGTTCTTGTTTTTGCTTTGGAGACAGGGTCTTTCCTATGGCTAAGGCTGGTTTGGAATTCACTCCGTAGACCCAACTCTCCTATGTTTCTCTCATTAAATCTGGCGTTTTGGTTAGATTGTTTCTGCCCTCAGTACTGGGCTTGCAGACACACCAGTTGGAAATCCAAACTTAGGTCTTCATAGTGCAGCCATCTCCCCAGCCCTGTTACATGATTCTTATTAATGCTTAATATCTTACCAGGCATGTTTGCTATGCTTTCTCATGAACGATCATATCCATGCTCATTTATAAAATGAGTAATGACACCCAGACAGAAACTTGCAGGAAAATTGAGAGGAAAATGTTCTAGGGCAGTGGCAAGTCAAAAGCCCTATTGTGGGCGTGTACTTGGTACATTGGAGAAGAGCAAGGAGGTCGATGCAGAACAAATAATTGTATGTAAAGGTGAGATTTGTAAGATGAGGAGCTAAGAGGGGTACGTGCATAGCAAGAGCAGAGCGTGGCATGGAGCAGGCTCTGCAAACATGTCAGGAATCAGACAAGCAAGAAGGCAGAAGGCCAGTCACAACTAGCCAAGGCGGCTGGCTCTTAGCCTACAGACTAATTGCCGTTAGTGTAGAAGCAAAGTTCAGCTGGTAATAGGTAGATTCAAGGAACTCAGGATTCCTATCAGAACTGGGAGTGGTTTTGTGCAATATTTTATGACTGGAGTTCTTTCCTGAGACCTATCACATGAGGTCTGGTGTGGAAGTTTCCACCGGTGCCATCACACAAGCACCTTGAACGTTTGAGGTTTTAGAGCATCTTGAATTTGGGGATGCTCACCCTATGTTAGAATTTTGGTTCCTTAGAAATGGAAATGATTTATGAATTTTTCAAGCTGAGGAGAGATGAATGTTGTAGCAGCATCCAGGATGAGGTAGAAGACAGGAGAGGCAAGAAGAGTGAGTAGAAAGCCGTGGAATCCATCTAGACATCAAGCCTTGCCTATGAGAGAACAGCAGCATAAATCAGAAAAGGGAGGAGCTGAGGGGCCCATACCGTAAAGGCTTGTTTGATCTGAATGATCTTTTTGGAGAATATTGAGATAGTTGCTGCCAACTTGTCAGTGGGCTTAGTATTTCTATGCCCTTTAGATTATAACTCAAAGCCCAAAGATGTTTTTTCTTCTGCTACATCACCCTGAATGACAAAATGTATTTTTCCTCCAGCCACCCCTCCTACTGGTAGCTAGTATCTATTTCTAATAGTTTATTGAGATCTAAAGAATCCACATAGGTTTCTTCCTGACCAGAGGCTGCCATTGAAACTCTAATGTCTGTTTTATTTCAGTGCAAGCAGCTAACGACTCCATCTGCAGACTCCAACAGAGAGAACAAGAACGGAAAAAGGTAAAAATAGGTAACGAGCAAAGGGGCATATAATTCTTAACATCTGCTATAATAATATTAGCATTTACTTTTAGTCTAAAAGTTCTCTGAGTTCATTTTCTGATGTTTCTGATATGCTGACTTCAAAAGACTTAAGGATGGGGCTGGAGAGATGGCTCAACAGTTAAGAGCACTGATTGCTCTTCCACCACACTCAGGTTCAATTCCCATCATCCACATGGTAGCTCACAATTATCTGTACCCTAGTCCCAGGGGATCCAGTGCTCTTTTGTGGCCTCCATGGGCACGTCCACATGATACACAAATGTGCATCCAGGCAAAACACTCACACAGACAGTAAATATACAGGAAAAAAAATTAAAGATGGCTAAAACATTAAGATGTGTTAAAAACATGGTACCATCATCTTTCTTTAATTTTTATTTGTGTGTGTCATGGGGTATGCAAGTATGCTTGTGGGCAGTTGTGCTTCTGCAGGCCAGACATGGACATCTGGTGTCTTCCTTAGTCCCCGTACCCCATTTTGGAGACAGGATGTCGTTGACCCTGGGCTCATTAATTTGGATAGATTGCTAAACAGTGAGCTGCAGGGACCCTCCTGTCTGACTGCCCCCAGCAGCTATCACTGGTTACAGCTGCATGCTGCCACTCCCATCCTTAACCTGGATGCTAGGGATGTACATCCCCATTCTTTCTGTCTCCCAACCCCCATCCAGTTTTTATAATTTGAATATAGACTTTTTCAACATTTCCATATTTTCTCTGAAAGTAATATTTGTCTCACACAGGAAAGAGAAAATAGGACTTTTGTATGGCGTGAAAAGTGCCCACCTGTTGGAGAACATGACCCTTGCCTATGAGCCTGAAGCATATTCATTGAAGCATTTTGCACATTCCTTTAGGAAAGGTGGCAGGTGCTCAGTGAACAGTAACGGGGGTGTGCAGCCTTAGCTAGGCAATGCTCTGCTTAACTTGAGTTGTATCATAACTCAAATGTGGAAAGTCAGGGTGAAATGTGAGTAAATGGGATAATTTGGTGTTTTCACCTGGAAACCTTTTAATGTTTCTGTAATTTACTCATTGATCTAAAGTAATAAAAACACACCTCACATTTACTAGTACAGATGTTGAAACAGCTAGTCATTCTGAAAGCAGTGTCTTTCTGTGTGTTCTCCTTAACTGAGGTTTGCCACAGTGTAAACAGATAATGGAATGAGACTTACAGAGTTGCGATTTTACATCTTTTATCCTGTTTTGGATGTTAAGAGAGTTTGGAAGCTCTTGGAAAGTTACATCAACTTTTGTAACTTTGGAAGTTTGGAAGTTACATCATCAACACTTGATGATGTAAACCTTACTGAAAGGACCTGGTATTTGAGCCAGATGGGTAGGCTACCCTGGGGTTCCAGGGTCCATCTCTGGAAGCAGCACTTTGCTGACCACAGAGGCAATACCAAGGCAGAGTTATGGTTGGGAGACCCATGTCATGTGGAGTGCCAGCACAGTCCTGAGTGAATGGAAGGCAGGGACTGGAGTGGACATGTCAGTCTGGTCAGCAGAGACGTTTTAATCTTGTGCTTTGTCAGCTGCCACCAGAGAAGCTAAAATCTGGAAATCCTAAACTACAAATACTAATAGAAAATAGGCCAAAGTCTGCATGGTAGTCAAGTTACAAGCCTTGTGTGATCTTAGCCAAAGGAATGATTGGGAAGGCATGGCACCCACCCATGCCTGACCAGACTGGCAAGTAAGAATTCAGTTGCTGGTGGGTAGAAGACAGATGTTAGAGGGTAAGGAAAATGACATAAGCGAAGACCAAAGATAGGACAAACTAATGTGCAGTCAATTTGGATGTCCAGATGACAGCTCTGGGTGAGTGGAGGATCCTGAATTCTGGATTGCACACTTTGTTATTGGGGCACAAGGAACACTTCTGCTTGTGAGGAACAGAGTATCTGGTAGAGTACTGACTGCACACTTTTGTTTGTTTTATTTTGAGACAGAATCTGATGTAGCCCAAGCTGGCCTTATACTTCCTATGTATGAAAAGATAGCCTTGAACTCGTGTTCTTCCTGCCTCTAGTTCCCATGTTCTATGACTTAAACTTCTGCACTGTGCCTGGCTTTAAAATGAGTGTTTTTTAGTATAGTGATATGCTATTCACCAAGAATTAGTATCGTGTCAGGGGACCTTGCTTTGTAGGGAGCCACTCTGATTTTTCCCCTCCAGATCGTTTAATAAATTAACAATCTTGAAATTATGAAAGAGGTGCATTTAGCAGCAAGTGAAAATTCCTTACATTCCTACTGGGATAAACCTTTAGTCTAAGTCCTATGCTTTCCGTTTTATACTTACCTAATTATCAGAGCACTAGAAGTTTATAGCTACAGGTCCTTAAAGTTTTTTATTTGATTTTACTGTCACCCCACTTCCTCCTGAAAGCTTGACATGACTCAGGTTTTAGTAGATGTGCTCTCGAATGTGTGTGCATATCCACCCACCCACACACAGTTGTCATGAAGATAAAGTTTAGTTCCTTGGACAGCAAGTATTCACAAATGAAAAATGACCTCTGTTTGCACTTACTGCCTAATGTTAGCTGTTGCCTTGGGTTATCCTGTTGGCCACGTTTTGCATATTTGAAAGGCTCTCAGAACAAAGAAAGATGGGAGTAGTAATGGAATAAAATAGGCTGTTACTATTAATCAGTAATTCTTTTATGTTAAGACAATTTGTGGAATTCTGTGGGAAGTAAATTGATAAGCGTCATTTGTCCAAATCACATTTCCCACAATTGATATCTAAAAGTACATTCAGAAGAACAATGTATGCACATTCTGCAGTTGTTTAACATGTCTTAAGAACTACCCTAACACAGAGTTGTATTCTGGGCACTAACAGAATAGTGAACTGAAGTACAGTTGGCTGAAGAAGTCCATGCTCTTAAAAACAGGCCATAGAGAGGTGAGGTGGCCAGAAATGACTGTCAGAATGTAAACTTGTTCCAGGTATATATATCCACTTTGGCAGCCCTGTCCAGCCACCCTGGTGACAAGGAGTCGACTGTGAGGGCTTCTGTTTCATCTTGACCAGACACTTGCTAACTTTAGCTAGCTTCCTTTATGATGTTGTCAGGAGAGCAGTGACATTACATGAAGCCGTGTTCTTGATAAGAGTTTGAAAATAACCATTGTTCTCCATAGAATTAGAAAGTGCAGTAACATGAATACATATTACTCTATGTAAAATAGTTTTAATAACGATACTTCTTACCGAAGTCATTTCCCTTATGCTCATGTAAAATCAACAGTATGTGTATTACTAACAGATGTTCCAAACCTTCCTGATGTAGGATCTCATCAGAACCCCTCAGGCTGGCCTCTGCCTCCAAGTGCTAGGATTATAGCCATTACCTGCCTTGTTGGCTTCCAAAAGACCTTCCCAATCTCAGTTGGCCTGTTCAGAATTTCCTTTAGTAGAGTTCCTTGGGCTTGGTGCTGCTGGCACTGTAGACCGGATGTATAATGGGGCCTCCATGGGGCGTTCCTTGATACTAGCCTCTGCCCAATAGTTGCCATAGCATCTCTCTCTCTCATCCTGTGTTCCCACGCCAAACATCGCTTAAAGATGAAGAGAACTACTGACTTAGACTAATGCATGCAGAAATGTTTCTCCTCTGTGTCCAGGCTTCGTGTATATACTTGCTTCTACATATAGATTCGTTTCAGGATCATTTTCTACTTAAATATCTCTAGTGTGATACTACCACAAGCCAATTTATTATTACTCTTAACTTTCTCTTTTGTAACCTGATTTGCTCATTTGACCAAGTAGATGGAGATATTATTATTGTAGCTATTGTTTTCAACTGCACAGTTACAGCCCATTAACTAATTTTCAGAGCCATGAAACTCAGTACTTGTTAATACTAATGTATCCTCTACCCCCATGCCTGGCATCCAGCATTCTACTTTTTGTCTGTATGAATTCTATCATAATGGTATGTCATAAAAGTGTACTCAGATGGACTTGACCTCACTATATAGTTGAGCATGGCCTCAAACTTGTGTAGCAGAGGATGACCTTGAACTTCTTGACCCATCTGCCTCCACCTCTTGCCTAGTAGAGGTCTCTATCTCCAGTCCTGCTGTTTGCTTGTTTGTTTGTTTGTTTGTTTTTGTTGTTGGCTTGGGTTTTAGTGGTGCTGGAGATTAAACCCAGGATTCCCTAGCTCAAGATGGCTGATTTCTTCAGAATTGGTTTTCAAGGCTTGTTTACATGGTAGTATGCTACAGAAGTTTTGTTCTTTTAAAGGATGAATAGTTATGCAATTATGCATGCGCTTGTACAAGCACAAATTTGTGTGTATATATATACACACTCACATTACACTTTGTGAATCCATAGCTTTCTGTGAACACCTGGGTAAACTCATGACTGTTCTAAATAATACTGCTGTTGATATAGATTTAAAAAATCTATTCATGCCCTTTCCTTTAATTCTTTTAGGCAAATATCCCAAAGTGGAATTGCTGAATTATATGGCAATTCTATAACTCTTTTTTTGAGAAGCAATCATAATATTAGCACATAGCTTTGATTACCACACACCTTAAGTTTTTATCTTTAAGCACAGTATTTTATGACTTTGATTGCCTATAAAAACTATATTCCATGTTCTTGTCCTTTTTCGAGTATTTCATGTTTCAGGTTAATTTTCTACAGAATTAAATATTATTTGAAAAACAAAAGTTTATATTATGACGATTGAAGTATTTACCTCAGCAGAAGATGGAGAGGTCAATACTGTGCTGTGTTGATGGGGGAAGTCCTGTGTATATGTTTCTCTTATTGGCTAATGAATAAAACACTGATTGGCTGGTTGGCCGGGCAGGAAGTGATGTAGCTGGGCAGTAACAGTATATAAGCAGGGACAAACAGGAAATCGCTCTCCTCTCTTCTCTGTGAACATGCTGAGTCAGTCACCACATAAGACAGCAAGAGGAGTAACAGGTCTGAACCCTTTCTCTGGTAAGATTAGACCACATGGAAATACTTAGATTGATAGAAATGGGTTAGTAATTAAATCAGAGCTAGCCAAAAAGAAGCAGTAGACAATGGTCAACAGTTTCATAATTAATAAAGCATTTGTGTGTTCATTTGGGACTGATGTAGCTCTGAGACCAGGCTGGCGGAAAGAATGCCCATTACACCGTGTTCTGTTTCAGACTCCCTGGGATCCAGTGTTGGAGCGTTTGCTCCTCTCTGCTCCTGTGCTGATAGCATTTCTTCCCACCTCACTGATGAGCCCTTTCTTCTTCTGGTGCTGTCTTAGACACCAGTGAGCTCTACAGAATGTATGTGATGTTGGGCGCTTATGCCTAGTATCTTCTGAAAACTGCAGTATTTGTAGATAGACCTTACAGCTTTTCTTCCCCCTAACTTACAAGTGTGCACTTACAGTATTGTCAGCATATAACTGTCTTATTAAGGCAGGAGATCAAGCAAGGGTAAAGTAGAGTGACTTCAGGAACTCCTTAGTAGGAAAGCCACAGAAGATCTTTATTTGGGTTGGGAGTTGTCAGCTTTCAACATAATGGTCACCTGGGCTTTGAGTCCAAGGGATGATTTGCCTGACAGCAAAATGCTGCTTGGGTGTGTATACGTCTTGAGTCAACAATGTTCTACAACTGCAGAATAGGAATACTTGGGGCTGGAGAAGTGACTCAGCATTTAAGAGAACTTAACTGCTTTCAGCCTGGTAAGGAGGCTCAGTGGTTAGGAGCCCTAGTGTCCTTCCAGAGGACCAGAGTTTAAGTCCCAGCACTCACTTGGGCAGCTCACAACTGCTTGTAACTTCAGCTCCAGGGATCCAGCACCCTTTCTGTCTCCAGGGGAACCCTCACACACGACATACATTAACACACACACACACACACACACACACACACACACACACACACATTAACACACACACACACACACACACACACACACACAAATTTGGGAAGAGAGAACACATAGTGTTCTTACAGAAGAACAGAGTTCAATTCCCATCATGACTACTGCTGCTCACAACCTCCTGTAACTCCAGCTTCAGGGA
This sequence comes from Cricetulus griseus, assembly GCF_003668045.3. NCBI lineage: Eukaryota > Metazoa > Chordata > Mammalia > Rodentia > Cricetidae > Cricetulus > Cricetulus griseus. The sequence goes on along the minus strand of NC_048596.1, from coordinate 258,307,669 downwards.
ATCTGATGCCTTTGGCTTCTCTGAACACTAACTGCATGTGTGCATGCAAGCACACTTAAAAAAAAAAAAAAGAGTAGAAATGCTGATCTTAAATGCTGATACTAGCTTTCTTAAAAGTCTTTTCTAACAGCCATATATGACTAACAGTGTATACTTCAGATGGAATGAATTGAGCACAAAGGTAGGAGGACTGTGATTTTACTTGAGACACCTGTATTATTTGACTTATTACAAAACCCTGGTGCCGAAACCTGTGTTGTTAAAATTAAGAAACAAACACTTTTATCTGGCAGGGGCATGAACAGTGCTTCAGTTCTTTAGGCCAAAGAAACTTTTAACATGATCAGTGTTGTGATGTTGGTGATGAGTGGTCCTGAGTTTGAAATGAGGCTCCTGTGCCTCCTCCCAGGTCTCTGTTTCTCTCCGTTGAGCTGCACTGACTTGGGGGTTGTGTGGCGGGAGGACAGCCTAGGTAGCTGGCTTATGGAACAAATCAAAAGACCAGCTAAGCCAGTTATGGCTTTTTAGTTACAAAGAAAGGAGAAAACTGACTTCAGGGTGTTAGTATTGCCTGTATTTATTAAAAAGAAGGATTCAGGCTGACAAGGTGGCACACAGTAAATAAATAAAGTTGAACAAGGTGCCATTTTCATTTAGTGTGTTTGTATTTTCTCTTAGCATGTGACATTCCCTTTAGACTGTCACAGTTTTCGTGGTTTTATTTTGTTTTTTTTTTCTTTTTTGCAAAAATTCCTTCAAACTAATTTAATAAACTTCTCATGTTTTGCTTGGTTTCTGGAGAATTCCAACCTGTAAGACTAACAAACTTAAAACAGTAATATGTTAAAATGGTGGTTTAAATCGTTTCTCAGATGCATTGGCTCCTGGAACCCTCATGTAGCCCCTTTTTTCCACTCTCTGCTACATGCTCACATCCCAGTGCTCTAAAGCATGTTTTAGGGGAACATGTAACTAAAACCACATCTTCAGATTCATTTCAATTCTCACTTTAAAACTCTCGGTTCTTGAAAACATTAGACAACTTAGCAGAAAACCTATAACCAGAGTTTTTTTTGTTTTGTTTTTTTCTCTTGCAAAAGAAAGGGTTAGCAGCCTGTGTAAAACCACCTTGCCAAAGACCTGCTATGCAACCCTTGGTAGGAAAGGCATGGGTTTCCAAGCTAAATAGACCTGAGTTTGACTCAGCAGTCCAGCTGTTAGATAAGGGACAATGGATAGGCAATGGTCTGTCCTGAAGCCTTCATTTATTTGTCTGTAAAATGAGTTGTGTGATGTTACAAGAGGAACTTTTAGAAGTGGGTAAACAATGCTGAGCAGCTAATTCTGGGGTGCATTTCATAGTCACTGAGAATGTATTGGCCTTTGTAGAGCTCCCAGAACTTACAGACTGCCAGAAACAGTTTCACCTTTTCCTAGTTCTGGTGCTGGCATTCAAGTTCACAATCTTTTTATAATTTTAAAATTTTAAATTAAATTATAATTACTTTTCCTCCTTTCTTTTTCTTCCCCCAACTCTCTTCCTATGTACCCTCTCACTCCCTCCTAAATTAATGGCCTCTTTTTCTGATATATACATGTAAATAAAGAAATACAACCTGCTACATCTATTTTGTGTTAATGGTTTCTGGGCTGACTACCTGGAATTGAGCAACTAAAGGGGGTTCATCCCTGGGAAAGTCTAGTTCTCCTACTCTCAGCTTTCATTAGTTACCTGTAGTTCTTTGTCTGGAGGTGGGGCCCCATGAGACTTTTTTCCCCCTTCTGTGTTAGCATGTCAACTGGTATCCTTGTTTGGGTCTTGGTTAGGTAGCCATATTATTGAGATTTCATGTATGTAGTTTCCTTGTCGTTTCTATGGGGCAGAGTCTCATAGCAGACTTTCTGGTCCTCTGGCTCTTAGACTCTTCCCTCCCTCTCTTCTGAGATGTTGTCTGAGTCTGAGGTAGCACAACCTCTACCCTAACCTAATTAGGGTTGGGCACCCTATGGTCAGATGTTCTCTGCATTTTGACCAGTTGTATTCTGTAATAGTTTCCATTTGCTGTAAAGAGAGCCTCTTTGATCTGGAGTGAGAACTGCACTTACCTGCAGATATAAGGATAAATTAGACAGATATTGGTTACTGCCAGGATATGAGTGCCACTATTGAACTTGAGGGCTGATTTGCCATGGTAATCATTGTTGTGATTCATAGGCATCAATTGCTTTCCTCTTTTGACAGTTTGCATAGTACCTCTGGTAGACCTCAGGAAGGAAGCTTTCAGGTGACACCCAGCTCAAATCTTCCAAGTCCTGTGTCTGCAAATTCTTAAAAGATATACCTTCAACCTCTGGGAAGCAACTATGCATAACAGCAGTAGCCTATATTATCTGGGGAGTTTCTTGGACTCTTTGGAATTGGCATACAAGAACTTAGAAGGGTTTTACATGTTCTGTGTAGGTTCTGGTGGTTTGTTTCATAGAACTTTGACGGAATCCAAATCCTTTTTTTTTTTTATTACAGTATTCTGTCTGTATTTTATGGTACTCAAGAGAAAGCAACCTTTGTTGGTGTAGAAATGTTAAAAACCATCCTGAAAACAACTTAGATATTTGACATGAGATGGTAGTATCTTTAAAAACCAGACTGAATCAGGAGATGTTTTGGATTCTCCTGCTAATGTGTGATTCTTTCTAATGTATAAAAAAAAAAAGTTTCAGAAATTTTAACTTTTTGCAGTGACATTTCAGTATGTATTTTTAGACTTGATTAAAACCTTATGTAGTTGCCAGGCGTGGTGGCACTTACCTTTAATCCCAGCACCTAGAGGCAGAGGCACATGGATCTCTGAGTTCAAGGCCAGCCTTGTTTACAAAGTGAGTTCTGGGACAGCCAGAGCTGTTACACAGAGAAACCCTATCTCAAAAAAATCGAAAACCAAACCAAGACCTATATGTAGTTAATCAGAACTTGGAGAAAAATAAAAGTGTGAAGATGACTTGAATTTTTGTTATTTAATAATACTAGAAGGCTGGTGGTAGAGCACTAGCCCAGGGATCTCTAGGCTCTGGGTTCAGACCCTCATGTCTGTTCAGATGGCTGGCACCATAAAGACACTGAGCATTTGAGAAATTGTAGAAATGGGAGTACCTATGTTCATTTATAGTAAGAAAAGTTTTAAATGTTTCTGATATCATATATTTATTTATGTATGTATGAGGCAAGGTCACTCTGAACTCACAGGGACCAGCCTTAGCCTCCCAAGTGTTGGGGTTACAGACCTCACGTATAAGTTCTTAGTGCACATTGAAATAGTCATGCACTTTTAGCACTATGACTTACCCACTAGTTGTTGTAGTAACTGTCCATTGATAACATTGTTGTGTCATCTGCATGTGTCTGAAAGATGCTATGTGGCTGTCATGCTTTGTTTTCTCAGGTGATTAATGACCACTTGACAGCTAGTGAGAAGAGGCGTCTGCTCCAGTGGGAGGAGTTCCTGAAAGAACAGCCACAACACCGAGCCGAAGTGGATGACGAGCACAGAAGAGCCATGGAAAGGCTCAAAGAGCAATATGCTGCAATGGAGAAGGACCTAGCAAAGTTTTCCACCTTTTAAGAATTTGATCTACAGGGACAGATGAATGAGAAAGCACTGGCTTTCCACCAAATCTTCCCACCAACCATGTAGCCTTTTCTTCAAGCTGAGAAATATACTCAGTGGCACTCTAAGGTCTGAAGAGAGAAACTTCTGGAGCCAGATAAATGTCGGTGAAAAGAGAGTGCTTACGTGTCTAAATGTGATCATTTGAAGAAGAGTGAAAATGGGACACATTTATTTCTAGCCAGATTTGGTCTTCTTATTGGTGATTAGTTTAGATTGCCATGTGTGGATTTCAGGAGTCCATTTTTACCAAGGGTAGATGGTTTACCATTTTGGATTAAATGGCAGCTGTGACAGCTGCCTGTCGAAGCATCTCTGAGGAAGGCTTAGAACAGCTTCTGCTGTGACAGAGATGCCGTGGTGAGCTTTGAACAAACTTGCTTGGAGACACCAATTTTGCAGTACAACACAATACCGTGTGTTTTACTGGGTGACAAGACGTACCTGATTGGTGACCTTCTAGAACTTAATATTTCCATCTTCTAAACTGTGCTTAGGAGAAAAATGCCACCAAAGTGCATTCTGATATTTAGCCTCTCCAAGGATCATCATCTTGCCCATAGTACTTCCTTGCTTTTGTGTGTATTTAGCTTTGGGCAAACTTTTTAAGGGATAGTGTATGTGCATGCTTCAGCTGCTCAGGGGGTAGTCGACAGAATCTGCCAAGGAGGCCCTTCCGAATCATGTAAGTTAGCTCTGGGCAGACTAGAAATGTCCGCCACACTGCAGAGGATCTGTGTTAGAGGTAAATCCCCTCAGTGTTGACATCTGCTCTCCAGCAGATGTGTCCAGATGGAACACCGCTGTCCATCACCACTGTGATCTTTACACTTGCACTTAATCTAGTCGAAGAACCACATGGAATTTCATTTGCTACAAATTAAACAGACTCGCATGCAGTCATTTGAGGAGATGCATAGCCAGTGGGTTTGAGGTGCGGGTGAGTGTTTCTAGTATTTTCTGTTGCTCTTCAGTCAAGAAAGGTAAGAAAGAAAGTACCTAATTCTCTGGTGATATCTCAGTGTTCTCACTGCAGAACACTGACAATGCTTGCCTGTGTAAATGTATGGCCAACTGTGAAAGCTTCATTCTTGGCTCATGTTGAAATGTGATTAAAGCTAATAGACGAGATGAAATGAGTATTTGAGATTTCTTTCAGTAACACTGAACTTCTGCCAACTTTCTCTGTCTGCTACTGTGGACCTGACAGGTTCATCAATCATCCTTTGGTCCCTGGACTGAAAGAGCACTTGCTGACACAGAAGCATGCTAGAATTTTCTTAATTCTCTTTCAGTGGATGGAAAAAAAACAATTCCAAAAATATCCCACACGTGAAAAGGGAAGGGAGGGGGGCCACAAGTAAAAATCCTCTTTGTATCATAGGCACTCTTTGGAATGTCATTAGTGACTACCACACCCTTAATAGCTGCTGTCACCAAATCAGAATTCTGTGTGCCAGTGGGCTTGTATACCTTGGTCACTGGACACATAACAGCAAAGATTTCCTGTGCTTTGTGTGCATCAAGACAAATAATAAATACTTTCCCTCCTAAATTTGTATATATCTTCCTAAGGAATGTAGAACAGGACAGTTTCGAAGCTTTACATGTTAAGCACTCAGTTTTCTGTAGCACTGTTAAAAGGGTCAGTTGGTTGGCTTTTCTGCTGTCGTGTCCAGTGGTGAACACTTCTCCTTTTCTTCCTTTCCAACTCATCTTTGTTACATATTTTTATTTAAAAACTTAATTTTATAATTTACATTTGTGCTATGTTGAGTAGAGGTCCTGTGGGTTATGTGTGGTTCATAGGATTCTAACAATCAAATGAAATAATATAATTTTCAACCATTAAGAAATGATGATTTGAGTGTACATTTTGATTGTAATTGAGTTTTCCTTGATATGTGACATTTTCTTTGTTTCCTAACATATATGGATTTAAATTATGTTTTTATTATTGACTCCTATAGTTGAAGTCTAGTCAGAGAATTGGTATATAAACGATTGAGTTGTTCAGATTTGTTAGGGTTTGCTTTGTAGTGTAGCTGTGGTCAGTAGATATGTTTTACAGTGCTTGGGAAACATGCACTTCCGCTTAGATGTCCGTTAGGCCAGGCCTGTTGTGTACAGGATTTCTTTCCCTTTCCTTCTGCGTGATCTTTCAGATTCTGCAATATGTTAGAATTTCCTTTTCTAATGGGCTTACTATTTTATCTCTGAAACTTAATTTTGTTTTATGTGTGTTTTGTTGCTAAGTATGTTTAGCCCCAACTAGATTTGTTTCAAAAATTAACTGGAGTTTGTTTTTCCTGGTAATTTTTAGCTAGAAAGCATAACCATTTATACTTCTTAAAGCTACTAATGTATTGGGATTTACTTATATCATTTTTAAACTTCTAGTATTTACTTATTGGGGGAGGACAAACCACAACATATATGTGGAGATCAGAGGATAATTTGTGGGAGTCAGTTCTCTCTTCTGCCTTACGTTTTATTCTGTGTATTTTGCCCCCCCCTCCCGTTTCCTGCTTTCTCACAGCCCTCATCTTCTTACATTCTTTTGAATAGAATGTTTTCCCATGGACTTCTCTTTTACTAGTTTCAAAGTAGAGCACTCAATTTTTAATCTTTCATGCTCCCTGGAAAATCTAACAAAACCTAAATTTCCTGTTCTTTCCCCATCAAACACGAGAGCTTTCGAACAATGTCTGATTTCCTCTTCAACTTACAAATCTAGAATTTTAGTTCTGTCTTGTTCGACTTCCCGAACAGTTTGGTGCACTGTTTGCCCAACCTACTCACAGCTTGTGTTATATTTCCATGGAAAGCTGTTGGGGTGCAGCTGCAGGGTGATAGTTATTTTCTTTCTCCCTGTCTTCCCTTGTTGCTTCTGAAATCACACCTGTCTGTGTGACCAGCACACCTTTGTCTCCCTTGGGTCACTTTAGTGACAGTTAAACATTCTGCTTTCCCAGTGCCACCAACTTCTCTGAGTAACAAGGCAAACCCTGGACCACACCCCCTTTACCCTTGTGTATAACCCAGGTTGTAAGTTCTGACCTGTCCTATGAGGGAATAAGATCTGATGCCTGAGTTGCTTGATTGATTGGTGCCTGGGGATGCCAGGCAGAGAGGAGAGATTTGACCCTCCAATACCCACTGTAGCCTGCAGCTGCCCTTTCACAGCCCTGGCATGAAAATCTGACCATTTTGTAGCAAAAGGAGAGAAAAAGACTAAAGTCTGTATAAGAAGAGAAAGAGACACCAGAGAATGTGTTGGTTTTGCTATTTCTAACCCTGAAAGCACAGCAGGAAAGGTCACTTGAGGGTATGGCAAGAAGCAAGGCTGGCTGTCTGATAGCCAGGAAGAAGGACCTTGTGGCAAGTGTTTGGACATCACGGCTGCTAGGTCTGAGAAGACTAGTTTCCTGTGGTTGAGCCCCCAACCCTATGACAACCAGAGTAGATTGACACCCTCCCTGCCTTTTAGTCCTGTCACTCATGTAGAGACAACTGCTTGAAACCCAGATCCTTCTAGCCAGAAGGGAAGGGGACACCTCTAGGGCAGCTCCAATACCAAAGCTAAGTTACATTGTAGAATTGTGTTGTCTCCTAAATCACCTTCAGTTGCTTTCATTAACTTCCCATGAACTTAGCTAGGAATAAAGAATACAGCTTAAATCATTTTTGTAGCATTTTGGGGGGATATTCCGTAGCCAGAGAGATCTCTATGTGTGGAAATGGCTAAGGAAGCATGGTAATTTTGCCACATTAAAATTTCCTACAAAAAGAATATGTTTGTTTCTTTTGATATTTGTGCCAAATATTTTCTATTATTTTGCTTCTTATTCATGAACAGATTTGATTATATCTATTTCTACTGTATTTTTTTTGCTATTCATAAGTTAATGAAAGTAAAAATGAGTACAATAGTCTTATTTTAAGCCTCCATAATGGGTCGGTGAAAGGCTGTTGACCTGAGTTCAGTCCCCAGGAACTAGAAGCTAGAGGGAGAGAACCAACTCCTGCAAATTGTCCTCTGACCTACACACACACTCACACACACACACACACACACACACACCACATACACACATAATAAATAATATGATTTTAAAGCAAATTTTTAAATATACCTGAATACCTAATCTTAGATGCCTTCCATTTGTAGGGCTTTATTGTGGTTGGTGAAAATGCCCCAGGCTGCTACCATAGACATGGAGATAGAGAGGGGGTAAGTCTGTATCTTAAGTTTACCAGAAAAATACCTTAAACATTAATTTATCCAAGATATATGAACCTTTTGTTTGTTTTATTTGCTTGTTTGTTTGATTTGGGAGGGGTTTGTTTTGTTTTGTTTTGTTTTTGAGATAAGGCCTTTGGTAGCCCAGGCTAGCATGGAACTCATTGTGTGGCCAAGGGTAGCCTTGAACTTAGAGGATCCTTTTGGCTTCACCTCCCAGATCCCCAGGTTACAGGTATAACGCTGCCATGCTCTATTCATGTGGCCCTGAGGAGCCCAGGGTTTTAGCCATGCTGGGCAAGCATTGTAGTAGCTGAACTCCAACCTCGGTCCCTGAAACTATCATTCCCAACATGTGTTTTTATAGTAGTTGAGTCTTAATCCTTTATGTTCCAGCTGCATTCTGTTGCTGTGGTGAAACACTTACAAAAACAACTTGGGGTAAGGGTTTATTTCAGCTCACAATTCAGGTGACAGCCCATCCCATCGTTTTGGGGGAAGTCAAAGCAGGAATTCAGGGAGCTGGTCACATCCTGTCTGCAAGAGCAGAGAGAGGGGAATGCAGCCACACTTCCTACTTCACTCATGTAATTCAGGGCCTAGCTTCAAAGCCCCACAGACACACTCGGGCAAACCTACTCTAGACTGTCACTCAGTAAACCTCTCGGTCTGTTGTGGTTGTGGCAAGATAACATTTAAAGTTAAGCACACTTTATAAAGATTTCATAGCTGTCTCATGAATGGTGACAGTTGATTGGCTTGGTGTAGGTCAAGGTCTGGTGGTGAAGGGGATGGAAGAATTACAGCACATTCTGCCTGCCCTTCCTCATTCTGGTGCTCATTACTAAAGACAGTGCTTCTCCAGGACTGCTGGTGGCAGTAAAGCAAAATTCAGATTGCACCTGTATTCCACTAACAGGAGGAAAAGACTCAGATTTCCAAATGTGTCACTTTCCATGGGGCAATAAATCCATAGGTGCACTGTGTGTTATTAACACCCTGTCCTCACCAAAACTCACCGTTCAGGTAGTCATTGAAATAGTCAAAAACCAACTCACAGTAAGGTATAAAGGGATGTTTCCTGTCCTGGAGTTATGTGGTCCCAAATACCCAGCAGCTGCTTCGCAATTTACCACTCAGAGGCTTATGTTACTTATAAATGCTCAGCCTATAGCTCAGGCTTGTTACTAGCTAACACTTACACTTCAAGTTAACCCATATTCCTTATTTACACTCTGCCATGTGGTGGTACCTTTATTAGATGACATGTTCGTCTCCTGCTCCCTCTGCATCTGCAGCAACTCCTGACTCTGCCCTTCTTCATCCCATCATTCTCAGTTTGGCTTTCCCACCTAACTTCATTCTGTTCAGCTAGTGGCTTGTTCATTAAGCCAATCACAGTGGCTTATATTCACACATTGTAAAGGTATGTTCCACAGCAGTAAGGAGACACAATGATTGATTTGCAAAACAGTTTAGATGACTTTTCCATGCTTTATATGTAATTTAATCTGATTTCATCCTCATAACCAGGAAGTAATCACTTGATCTTTTATAGGAAAAAAAAAAAACATTCACCTGCTTCTGAGTTGAAAATATACATTGTGGCAGGTAGACTTTAAAGTTTTGTAAGTTACATCATAAAAATCTATTTTCCAGGTAGATCCCAATTGTTTCTTCATAATTACATAGATTTCATGCAGTAAGTGTGAGGTCTGGCTTTTCTAGAACATTCTACAATATTAAAGATGGTGACTATTATTTGACCCGTCACTGGGTCCTGAGGCTAGTGTTCAAGATAGGATGTCAGAGGGGGTGATGAATGTGTAAGTAAGCCCCATCTGTTTATTCTGCAGTGTTTGTACATACATCAAAAACACATAGCCTTGGTTAAGAAAGAGACAGTTGTTAAAGATACATACATGAGTCAGAGTTGCTGAGCACAGACAGTCCCTTGATCAGATGGTGCCACGTTTACTGACAGGAAGAGGAGAGTGTGTAGAGGATTCCTCATTGGAGTGCATAGTTCCTGTGGCCATCAGGTCTCCTCTACAGCCAACAAGAATGTGGTCCATTTTTAAATTGAAGGGAAAGGGGGTAGAGAGATGGCTCAGTGGATGAAGGTGTTTGGCACCACACTGGACCACCTAAGATCAATATCTGGGACCCACATGATGGAACGAAGGAACCCAACTCTCACAAGTTGTCCTCTAACCTCCACATGCACACGTGCACCAAGTAAATAAATGAAGATGTTAAAAGAGAGAGAGAGAGAGAGAGAGAGAGAGAGAGAACAGGGATATGTGTTTGCATCACTCCTTGCTGCCGCCCTTTCCCTCTTAACAAAAAAGCATTCAGTGAGAACAGGAATGAATGGCCGTCAACCATCAGCGCAAATGTTATCACCATGTAGAACTGAAATTTCACAATAAAGGAAGTCAGTGTGTTTAGCTAGCTAGACGGGGCTTCAGTTGCTCCACATGGATCCCTCTCATATTTGATGAACTTGCTCACATTGCTAACATTAACTTCATTTTTGTTTTTGTTGTGGTGCTGGGTAGTCAAACCTCGGACCTCATACATGCTAGGCAAGTACTCTTTACCACTGAACTATATTCCCAGCTCCGGACATCAAATCCTTGAGAAAATATGCTACAAATGGTAAGATTTAATCATTTTTTCCCTGAAAGTAGAATTTGTAGAGATTTTGAAAAGTCACAAAATTCACATTTTAAAAAATTTGATATCATCAGAGGTTCCCATGCAGCCTTTTTGGAGGTGTGTATCTTTAAAAAAAAATGGTTCAGGTAGTTACAATTTATCATTGTTATAAAATTTAGAATTACATGATAATTATGTGGTATCTTATGTGGTTTATTAAAGTTTTAAAAGTTCAATGTATATCAAATAAATTACTAAAGTAGAAAACGTTTAGATTTGTTAAAAAAAGTTCTTTTCATTAGTTATTTCATTTTTTGAGACTGTACTATATCATTTCTCCCTTCCCTTTGCTTCTTGCCAAGTATCTCTTTTTACTCTCTTTAAATTCATGATGTCTTTTTCTTTAATTATCAGTGTGTGTGTGTGTGTGTGTGTGTGTGTGTGTGTGTCCTTAAATATATAAATACAAAGTGCTCTGTCTGCATTACATTACTTGTATGTGTGTCTCCAGGGCTGACCATTTGGTAATGGATAGCCAATTGGTGCTCTTCCCTGGAGAAGACTTTTCTCCCCCTCTCAGCATTCCTTCATTGCCTGTGGTTTTTTGTGTAGTGTTGGAGCCTTGTGACCACGTTGCACCCCCAACCCCTCTTAGCATGTCTATTGGTGTTGCTTTGTTGTTATGTTTAATTTTATTTTGGGCAAAGTCTAGTGTACACCAAACTGGCCTGGAACTTGGTATGTAGCTAAGGATAGCCTCGATTGTCTGAGCCTTTGCTTCCACCCTCCAGATGCCAGAACTGTGGGTGTGTACAACTCAGCCACTAAGTTTCCACACCAGAGAATCTGTCTTCCACTAGAATCTAAAATTATCCATTAAGACCAGCAGGTGTCACTGTGATAAAAGATTTCTTTCCCTCCTTGTCTGTTGACAAAAGCATATAATCACATAACTGAATAAAGATAGAAAAATGTAAGAACTGACCTGTAATGTGGATGGTTAGGAGTGCTTTTCAAAATGGTGTGTTTTCCCCTAATTTTCTTCATGTCTTTTATTACGTAGTTGGTGCCAGAGTTTTGTTAGAGGAAAAAGGTTAAAAATAAAAACCCTTAATTTTCTGAACTTTACGTTAAATTTAATAAAGTATACATATTACAAGACTCCAGTTGTGTAACCAAAACTGAATCAAGAACATTATCAGTAATGAATTACATAGACTCTGAGAACCTCTTAATGCTTTCCTTCAAATTAAGGAGGAATTACAATGTCTAAAGCATCATTCACAGACATAAAAATATAATTGGTGGAATATAAAAAATAGTAATTAGAGAGATAGTTACTAGTGTTTTATTCCTCTCCAATATGGAAGCCAAAGTAAAATTTGACCCATGGTATTCACTGGAGCATTGAGCTGTGTCAGGATTAAGTTCAAAAAAAAAAAAAAAATTCCAGGCAATGAATTCTTTCATTTAGGAACTTGCAGTCAAACTGAGTCCATATTGTAATAAAATAGAAAACAAAAAGTATTTAGTATTCTCATGACCAGGATCAAACATGTAGTACATGATTAAACAAACTCCCCGTAGGAACTGATCTTTGTGAATGGTGGTTAGGGAATCATTTGCACTAAAGGTAAAACTTGAATTCATGAGGATCTGGGTAATGAAAAGATGGTTGTGAAATCCAGTAAGCACTTATGGGTTGCCTGTATCCTAGGAATTCTTTTACTCCTAGGGAGAAGGGCATGGTTAAATATCAGTTTCTATATACAGAGAGAAAGAGGAAGGGAGGGAGGGAGGGAGGGAGGAGGGAGGGAGGGAGGGAGGGAGGGAAAGACAGAGAGAGAAAACACTGGAAAACTGGAAAAGCCAAACAATTTGTAAACTTCCTTGCTGTTGATGAAGGGTCGATCAGATTGGAAAGGGAGGAGTACCTGTGTAGACTCGGCAGCCCTCTCTGCATCATTTCCAACTCCAGTAACCTGTGCTCTTCCTGATAGTGTATAGTGAGGCTCCAGATGTCTCGGGGAGGTTACTCTGTGGACTCCTGGGTGACTGATGGGGGAAATTGCTAACCTGTGGGCAGATTATTTTAGAATGTGACTGCAATAGCGATTCCTAATTAGACAGATGCAGCCTCAGAAGCCTCAGATGTGCTAATAACGGGCAGCTGCATTTGCTACATGCGCTTGTTGTTGTGCATATATCCAGACCTGATCTGGCAGATGGCCTAGTCCACTTTTGCTGCCTTCAGAAGTGGTGCTGCAGATGGGAAACAGTCCCCGGTCCCACTTCAGCAGCACTCTGGGAGTCTGGCTTGGTTCTTCGTCCCACATGTAACCCATGTGTTAGCAAAGTTGGCCCTGGCTTCGTAACCACCACTTTACCAACTCCCCTCCCTCAATTCCAAGACATTACCTCTTAACCAGATCCCTTGCTCTTCGCTTGTTTCCCTCTGTTCATTATTACACAACAGCATATATCTTGTAGAGGGTACCATTTGCTTTCTGAAAACACTCCAGTGACATGTCCCACACCATGAAACCCAAACTCTGAAGTCCTGGCTGAGTCATTTCTCATTTCACCTCAAGCCCCTAGTTTCATCTAGCCATTCTGGCTTTCTTGTCTCCCAACATTCTTGTTTGCACTTGGAAAACTCCCACCTCCACCCTCTCTCAGTATTATTGACTCTCTTTACAAATACTACCTCCCGAGAGAGGCCTTCTCTGGCCCCAAGGCTTCTTGTTCTTATATACTAAAACCACTAAAATATAAGTTTTATGAGAAGCTTGTTTGTCTGATCCACTCTGTATTCTCAATGCCTGGCATATAGTACTTAGTGGGTTGCTGGCTGGGTGGCTGGCTGGGTTGGTGGGTAGGTGGGTGGATATCAGGAAAGTATGAAGGGGGTGGATGAATGGATGGGTGGATTGGTGGATGGATGAACACATGGGTTGCTAGGCAGATGGATGGATGAGTCAGTAGGCAGGTAAATAAATGGGGGAGTAAATGGATGAGTAGAATATGCTGTAACCCAGTATTCCTTTCATCTAGATGACTTCACCCCTTCTCTTTTTAAGTGTAATACAAAAGAATTGAAGCATTTCTCAATAGCCTGACTACATTTGCTAATGGATTTTTTAAAGCATTGAAAGACAATACATTAGAACGTTTAAAGATAAACTGTTGAGTGATAGTTTTAGGCATGGATACTTAAAAGCACTTGCTAAATAATACTGAGCCCACTGCTTGAGGGAAACCAGAGCTTCCCCATAGCAACTGTGTGCCAAGTTGGAATAGAACTATACTTGTTCTTTTAAAAATTAGTCTCATATATGGATTTTAGACATAGAGAAAAGGATTACCACCCTACAATCCATACCAACAGAGAAGCTAGGAAACAAGGAGGACCCTAAGAGAGAGATACATGGTTCCCCAGAGAAGGGGAAAGGGACAAGATCTCCTAAGCAAATTGTAAGCATGGGGAGGGGAGAGGGAGCTAGGAGAATGAGAAGGGGAGAAGAGTAGGGGTGAGGAGGACATGAGGGAGCAGGAAGGTTGAGTCGGGGAAAGAATAGAGGAGAGCAAGGTAAGAGATACCATAATAGAGAGAGCCATTATAGGTTTAAAGAGAAATCAGGCACTAGGGAAATGTCCAGAGATCTACAAGGATGACTCCAACTAACAATCTAAGCAACAGAACAGAGGCTACCTTAAATGCCCTCCCCTGATGAGATTGATGACTACCTTATATGCCATCCTAGAGCCTTCATCCAGCAGCTGATGGAAGTAGAAGCAGACACCCACAGCTAAACACTGAACTGAACTGGAGCCCAGTTGCAGAGAAGGATGAGTGATGAACAAAGGGGTCAAGACCAGGCTGGTGAAACCCACAAAAACAGCTGACCTGACCAAGGGGGGAGGGAGCTCATGGTCCCCAGACTGATAGCTGGGAAACCATCATAGGACTGATCCAGACCCCATGAACGTGGGTGTCAGTGAGGAGGCCTCAGAAATCTATGGGGCCTCTTGTAGTAGAGCAATTCTTTTTTTTTTTTAAAGATTTTATTTACTTATTATGTATACAACATTCTGCTTCCATGTATATCTGCACACCAGATCTCATTACAGATGGTTGTGAGCCACTATGTGGTGCTGGGAATTGAACTCAGGACCTCTGGAAGAGCAAGCAGTGCTCTTAACCTCTGAGCCATCTCTCCAGCCCAAGTAGATCAATTCTTATCCCTAACATAGGAATGGACTTTGGGAGCCCATTTGACATAGAGGGATACTTCCTGAGCCTAGACACACTGGGGTGGGCCTAGGCCCTATCCCAAAGGATATGACAGACTCTGAACATCCCCTGTGGAAGGCCTCACCCTCCCTGGGGAGCAGAAAGGGTATGGGATAGGTAGGGTGTTAGTAGGGTGCAGGGGAAGAGAGGAGGGAGAAGGAACTGGGATTGGCATTAAAACAATCTTGTTTCTAATTTAAATTTAAAAAATGGGGGAAAAAAGAAAAAAATATAGTCTCCAGAAAGGATCCAGTGCCTCTCATTTCTTGACAAAATGGTTAATGGTCCTTACTAAGAGAATATTTGACTCTCATATTATAACCAAGTTAAGACAAAACTGTCTGAGAACCATGAGAGGTGATAAAGCAGAGGAAATTGAGTGAGTGGGAGTTCAAATCCCAGCTCTGTTCCTCGGTGGAGTGACCACAGACAAGTCACTTAGCCCCTCTGTGTCTCAGTTTCCTCGCTTGTACACTTGAGTCGGCAAAAGTACCAATACAGCCACCATAGATTTGAAGATTAGATGAGTTAATATGTGTAAGTTTAGAAGGAGCTGACAACACAAGTGTGATGTTTATTGTTTGCTCAGGAACAATTTTGTCACCCCTATCGTAGGTTCCCAGCACCCATTTGGGAATTACTTTGTAGTAACTATTGGAAGGTTGGTAGGTCACAGCCCTAAGAAGTTGAAGCTTCTTAGATTGAAGTCTGTTACAGGTCCCTGTGAGCATTTAGTGGATTAGACTTCTTTCTGTGGTCTTAAAACACACATGAAAGCCAAAGGAAGGCGAATTTTCTAAATCCTTAGATGGCACACCCACACAGCTGGCACCACAAATGATGTCACACTTCAGGAAGATCAGCTAATATATTCCATAGGATCAAAGGTACTTCTTAGGACAAAATGTGTTTTGCTTCTACTTCCCAGGCTGGCTTTTGATTCAGACCCAAATGAGAGAGAAGTTTGGCCTTTCAAATGAGTCTCTGCTGAAGCCATTTTGATAACACTTCATTTACCAAATGTTTTTTTATGATCACATTTAGGAATTTTGGTGAAATTTCTCATTCCTGAAACAAGTTGTGCTTACACCCTTTCAAAAGAATGAGGTTGGTATGTGGTCAGGTTGTCTGGAGCTGGCTTATCTGCAGACCAGATCCACAGGCTGAGTTCAGTGTGGTGACTTACTCCTCGATACTGGCTTTGCTTTGTTTCAGTGTGCTTGGTGTGTCTGGCTGAAACACAGCACCTCCCCCATTCGGAACAATGCTGCATACATCACTTCCTGAAGTAATGGAATTGGAAGGCAATTATCTACTCACCAAACAGGCTGAAACAACAGTTCTTGATATTCTCCTCAAATACTTGAACTTCCCCAGGAATCCGGAAAAAATAATTCCATGGGGCAGTGTTATGAATGAAGGCATGGCATTCCAGTCACCCTGACTGGGATCCAGCCACCAGAGCCCCAATCACTACCCACTTGCATGATGGAGGGGGGCTCTGGTTGTGCTGGTAGCTACATTGGGGATTCTGTAAGATGATGGTCTGGGGACCATCCAGAGATGGCTTGCAGTTTATTGTATTGTGTTTATTCTATAACAATGTTTCTCTCTCTCTCTCTCTCTCTCTCTCTCTCTCTCTCTCTCTCTCTCTCTCTCTCAAAAGGAATTCAGGACTTTTGTTACAAATATTCCAGATTTTAAAAATAATAATAAAATGCTTTTCAACAAAGAATAGGTATCTCTTTCAGGCAAACAAGTTTTTAGCTGTGTGAGATTTTTTTAACTTCTTGGCTTCCTTTATCTTGAATTCAAACTAAAAAACATGCCTGTTTTTTATTTTGGAGTTTTTTGTTTGTTTGTTTCAAGACAGGGTCTTCTCTGTCTTGGAACTCACTCTGTAGACCAGGCTGGACTGGAACTCAGAGATCTACCTGCCTCTGCCTCCAGAGTGCTGGGATTAAAGGTGTGGGCCAGGAGGGCAGCTGTCTTCTTTATGATCCTTTACAATCTCTGATGGTTAATCCTGTCAACTTGATGGCATTTAAAGTCACCACGGGGACAGATCTCTGGAATGTCTGTGAGGGTTTCTGGATTGAGTTCACTGAGGTGGAAACACCCATCCTAAATGTGGCAGCACCATCCCAAGGGGTGGATTGGATAAAAAAGAGAAAACAGAGCAGCAGCCTTCCCCCACCTCTCTCTCCCTTCCCCTCCTCCTCTCCCTCTCCTCCTCCCTTCCTCCTGACTGTGGCTGTGTTGGTGCTGGCTGTCTCCTCAAGTTGTCACCATCATTTCCCTACTGTTGGTGACTGCACCCTACAGCTGCAAGCCAAAATCAGTCCTTCCATCCCTAGTCACCTTTGTCAGACATTTTGTCACAGCAAGGAGAGAGTAACTTCATACACAATCTAAACATCACCACAGTACCTGGGGTGTCATGGCAAAGCAATAATGAGACAGTAATAGAAACACCTTGGTTTCTGGAGTTCACACCAGAAGGGACGCAGGCAGAGTGGATGTTTCACCAGGGATGTAGAGTTTCCTTCTTTGTGTCTTTAGGAAAGGATGGGGACAGTCACCTGGTTTTCAGTATGGTGCCAGCTCCAAAGCTAGCTGGACTTCCAGGAGATTGCTGTTCAAGCTTCATCTGAACATTTGGCCTTGTGTTGACACATCCTCCACCCCTAGCATCAAATCCAGAGTATAATACTGTGTCACAGAAGAGGATCCTAAACAGAAGGAAGAGAGCCAGGACACTGGCATTGCTGAGGGAGGGAGGGAGGGAGGGAGGGAGGGAGGGAGGGGAGGGAGGGAGGGAGGGAGGGAGGGAGGGAGGGAGGGAGGGAGGGAGGGAGTCTGAGGGTCTGAGTTTTCTCAGAGGAAGCCCATCTCATCTGCTTGGTAGTGTGTCCATAAAGCTCCCTCCATCAGCAACCTGTGCCTCTCCATTCTCATGCATTGGAATCAACTTCTGTGACATTTTCTTCTAATGAAATATGTAGAGGTACAGTGTAAAGTTGGCACTTAAAATAGCGTCTCTTTTTCTATCAGAAGTCAACCCTATATAAGTCATGGAAGTAATTTTATGGTTTATATGAACATCCTCCAAAGCCCAGTACTGAAAGGTTGGTCCCCAGGGTGGTCATGGAGCCTTCTGGAGTTGGGGACTGGCCTGAGGCTCTTAGATCACTGGGCATATGTCCTCTAGAGTCATTGTGAGATTCTGGTCACCTCAACTTTGTCTTTTTTGCTCCTTGAGGGTCACTTTTGCCACAGCATTTGGTCCTGCTGTGATGGGCTACTTTAGCATATGACCCAAGAAACAGGGCCAGTAAACATTTTGGTTTTTTTGTTTGTTTGTTTAAAATTTATTTATTTATTTATTATGTATACAACATTCTGCTTGCATGTATATTTGCACATCAGAAGAGGGCACCAGATCTCATAACAGATGGTTGTGAGCCACCATGTGGTTGCTGGGAATTGAACTCAGGACCTCTGGAAGAACAGTCAGTATTCTCAGCCTCTGAGCCATTTCTCCAGCCCGAACATTTTGTTTTTATAAAGTAATAATGTCATGTACTTTATTATAGTGGTAGACTGCCAGCAACAATTAATTTGAAGTTTTCTTCCTTTAAAATATCTCTCCATTTAGCCTTGAGAACTTAAGAACGAACCATGTCTTCATTGTTTCACGTGTGTTGTATCACACGATCAGAGATCTTTAATAGGCTACCACATTTATCCAAGAAAAAAATATATAGACGTTATTTTCTTGGTAATACAGAAATTCCGGATATAATAGTGTAGTTTTTAATGTAAATGCCAAGAGTCTATCAGCCTTCGACACAAGGTACATCCTAGACTATACACAGCAGCAAGATATAAGAGTTTTTCTCCTCACTCTTAACTTATATTCTTTCTGGGTAAATAGATTTACCATGTACCTATTTATAAACAGTGTTAAAATGGAATGAATTTTTTCCAAAGGAAGAGCTAATTTCAATTGAATTCAGGAGCTTTTCTCGATAAGTCAGGCAGCATTTATCTAGATATCTCTATTTGATATCCAGTTCAAATGAGATATAATATATGGCTGCAAGCCTATGAGAACCTTCAGTTGAAGAAACCATGAGTTAAAACATAAATAGCTGAAAAAATGGTCAAAAACTACACTGAACTTTTGGATTTTGTGAGAGAAGAAATCTCTAGGTTAAAATAGGTCTTTGTTTCTTCCCCTTTATGGGAGAAGCAGGGTAGAAAAGATGACTGCACTGACTGGGCAGAGATGAAAAGAGGAACATTCACAGAACCTCCTGGGAATGCCAGAGTGCTTGCCATTAGCCCCATGTGCACACTCGAGTTAATCCTGCAGAGTGGACACTAGATCCTTGTTTATACATGAGGATACTAAGGACTGGAGACAGTAACTAGTTTGCTCAAGTTTATATACTCTGTGTATATTCTTGGCTCCAAAGTCCAGACAGCTCTGAGTTTGAATCCCAACTCCTCTGCTGACTGACTGTTCACCCTCCCCCCTCCTTTTTTTAAAGAGTCTAATGTAGCCCAGGCTGGCCTTGAATGAATTATGTAACCAACGATGACCTTGAACTCTTTGTTCTCCCGCCTCCACCTGCCAAGTGTGGAGATCACAGGCCTGCATGACCATACCTGACACTGTGTGGTGCTGGAGGTTAAACCCAGAATGTTACACATGCTAGGCAAGTACTCTACCAACTGAGCTATGCCACAACCCATGCTTCATTTCTTTGTGTTTTGATCATTTCTCTATATTGGGAGAAACAGTAAGAGCTACCTCGATGACGAATACTTAATACGGTTTTCAATATACGGTAGCCACTCAAATGTTTAAAATAGTGTATATAGTCTGGTCTAGAGCAAATGGTCCTATAATCCAGGTGCTGGGAGGCTGAGGCAGGTGGACTGCAAGTTCAAGGCCACCTTGGGCAACTTAATGAGACCCTGTCTCAAAATAAAAAGTAAAATCGCCAGGTGGTTGTGGTGCAAGCCTTTAATCCCAGCGCTTGAGAGGCAGAGGCAGGTGGATCTTTTGTGAGTTCGAGGCCAGCCTGGTCTCCAGGGTGAGTTTCAAGACAGCCAGGACTGTTTCACAGAGAAATCCTGTCTCAAAACAAAACAAAACAAAACCCTAAGTAAATAAATAAATCATCTGGGGGTATCTATCGACAATGGTAGAACTTTTGCATAGTGTCCATAAGGTCCTGGGTTTAATCACCAGTACCAAAAACAGAGAAAAGTCTAAATACATGTGTGTCCTCACACACACAGTACTAGAGATTGTCTGTGTCTTTGCATATGACTCATGCATATGTGTATATGAGAGTCAGCACTCCTCCTGGCTGACATAGCAGTCTGCCCTTTGCGTCTTACTGCTCTGCAGTGGGAGGAATGAAGTCTCCTTTGTGCCCAAGGTGGAATTGGGTTGGGGAAGATGGGGAAAGGTACTTGGATATAGCAGATGGTGGCTAACGCTGCAGGGTTGGGGGCAGGGCTTCAGAGTGGGCCTCCTGGTCCGTGCACCAGGAGAGGTCTGATGAAAGTGAGTGGATTGTAGTCAACCTTGAATCAGCTAAGAATAATTCTGCCTTGACTGAAAGGCAAAGTCAGTAGTGTTTTATTCTGGATAAAAGTGCACAGGAGAAGAGAGCCACCTTGAGGTGTGGTTCAGGCTCAACAGACCTCATGCAGTTTTCTGCTGGCACATTTACAGAGGATCTGAGATGTGTCTAACATCTCATGCTGTTTCCCAGCGTCCCACCCCTTTCTTCACATCTTCACCCAGTGACACCTTTCACTTTGGCTGTAGCAGTCAGCCCATTTCCTGAACAATACAGGCTGCTTTTACCTGCCAGGTCATATGTGCATCCACAAAGGCTGTTAGCATCTGAACACAAAGCACCAAGTGATACCTTGGGTCCTGAACAAATTATAGTAAATCCAGACCTACCATCTGTAAAAGCCCTGATAACCCACCAGAAGGGCCCAAGTCTGTCAAACTGTGAGCCAGTGTTATATGTTTGACCAGTAACTGAAATTTAAAACACATTTATTTCAACTATCTGAATAAAAGTTGTATTATTCTATAGGAAAAAAGAGATAAGGATTAAGACCATGAAATTGGAACTAATCCAGGCATGCAGTCATAATCTGGCCCTGCCCTGGCTCTGTAAATTTTGCCTGTTTGTTATCCTCTGTAAGCCTCAGTTTCCCCACTTGGGTGCCAGTATCTGGTGAAACAAGAGACTTAATCAGTGTTCATTCGCACTCAGCCCCTCACTCACTCCTGTGAAAGAAAATGGCTCCCAAAGGGGGTGGCACTATTAGGTGTGGTCTTGTTGGAGGAAGTGTGTCACCAACGAGGTGGGCTTTGAAGCTTCATATGTGCTCAAGGCATGCTCAGTGTCCCAGACTACTTCCTGTTACCTGCATATCAAGATGTAGCCGAGCCCCGTGTCTGCCTGCATGCTGCCATGTCCCACCATGATGATAATAGACTGAACCTCTGAAAATGTAAGCCACCCCAATTAAATTTTTTTTCTTTTATAAGAGTTGCGGTGGTCATGGCCTCTCTTCACAGCAATAGAAACCCTAACTAAGACAGGGGAACCCTATCATTACCCTCATCTGATACTGACAAATGAGCTTCAAAGAAGAGTAGATCAACTGGAACTCCAAGCCCTAGAGCTCCTTCCTCAGGACTCCCTGGTGCACCAGGGAAATGGGGCAGCAAAGACTGGAGCTGAGACGCTTCCTGAATAGCAGTGTCCAAGTGCAGTGTGTGCTGATCCTCTGAATGGTCTCCTATAGTCTCAGGCTTGATGGTGTCTGAAGAGTCAATACTGTGAGTTTCACATAGAGTTACATTTAGCTAATTCAAGGAACTGCTTCTTACTCCCAGATTTTAGCTCTCCTGCCTCTTGTACTAAAATAATTTTTATGAAATGATAACAAATATGGTAGCTCTCTTTTTGGTTAGCATCTGTATTTACACAATACAACTCTGGAAAAACCAAAGTGGATCACCAGTTTTGTTTTAGAGACCTTTGTAACACAAACCCTGAGAATCAAGTCAGGCTGTCCACATGCCAGTAAAAGAGGCAAGTGTGCAGACAGAGTTCTTAGTGCTTTTCATATGAGCAAAACACTGAGAACAGCAGCAATGCCCACCAATATGAAACTGATGAATTCAACTCTCTGCTTAGATTTAAGGCCCACTCCACAGGAGAAAGCATGTATAGTACTCTAAACCTGGCTGAGAACCCATGGTTAGGAACTCTCAGGTCCCACTGTTGAGCCTACTGTTATTCTCCTTAATGGACAGTGTATCAAGATGCCCTGTAAATTCTTATCTCCACATCCACACAGACCAGTGCAGCCCTTAGGCCTCATCAGAGAAGTTTAATTGTGAAGTGGGTGGTGGTTACTGTGAAAACTCACAAGTGGTCAAAGTGCAGAGAATGGGGCAACCGTGACACACACACACACACACACACACACACACACACACACACACAGACACACACAGACACACAGACACACAGACACACACACACACACACACACACACAGACACACACAGACACACACACACACACACACAGACACACACACACACACACACACACACACACACACACACACACACACACACACACACACACACACACACACACACACACACACACACACACACACACACACACACACCACACATACACACACACACACACAGACACACACACACACACACACACACAGACACACACACACACACACACACACACACACAGACACACACATACACACACAGACACACACACACACACACACAGACACACACACACACAGACACACACACACACACACACCACACATAGACACACCACACATAGACACACACACCACACACACACACACACACACACACACACCACACATAGACACACACCACACACACACACAGAGACAGACACACACAGACACACACACACAGACACACACACACACACACACACACACACACAAAACAAACACACAAAAAACACCTAGGCTCATGGACCCTTGTGAAGGAGGGTATTAAAAATTAGAAAAGCCAGAGGTCAATAGGATCTTAGAGAAACAGTGTCTCCTGGAAGTTACAGGCCCTCATGAGGCCACAGTAGATGTGGTTGCCTCCACAAGACCTGTAAAATATCAAGCCAGTCAACATACCATCATGGAGGGGGAAGGGGTTTGCCAGCCCCCACTCCTGACTGGGGGCTATGGACAGTCAATGGCTTCTGGGAAGGGAGACTCAGTTTTCTTCAAGGGTGTGGCTCCCCAAAGGTCAACCACACTCCAGTGGACGCCCACTCCCAGGGTTTATGTGGGCAACACAAATTGGACTCCATGGGTTAAAAAGAAAAAGAGGGAGAGCAATGAAGACAGAACACAGAGGTGAGAAGGATCTGGGGGAACTTAGAAGAAGAGTGGGGTTACACGACGTTTAAAGAATTAACAAAAATTATTTGAAATGAAAGTTTTTAAATGACTGCAGGATGGGAAAAAGAAGTTAGAGGGTATTTGTGTTAAACTTCACTACTGAAATGGCCAGTGAAAGAACGTCCCTTTTCATTTCTCTAATATGAGAGCTGGGGAACCAACAAAGAAGAAATAGCTTTTCTCACAGCACATAGCCAGTCTAAAGAATTTGCTGCCTTGGGCAGTCATGGAGTCAATTATTGTAGATGTTTTGTTTTGGTTTTTCTTGGAAGTCTGGTCACTATGACATTCATAGTTAGGCAAGAAAAGATAAGGGCAATTAAATCTGATGGGGAAGGATGCAAAACTGATCACTCCTGCAAAGCAGGGACTTGCTCCCCAGTCTCTTCTTTGGCTTCTCCCAACACCTCAGGATAGTTACATGATTATCTAGGCCTGCTTTGAAGAGCTGGCAGTCCTTCCTCTGAATCAACGGGTGCTACCTGTGGCCAAGGGAAGGACTGCAGGCCAGGAGGTCCTTGGAGCTAAGTCCTTCTGCTCCAGAGCCACGACCCTTCTGTTCTGAGCTTAGCAGGGTGGCAGGCGACAGCCTCCTGCTGAGGGGCTCCCAGCCACTTGGGAAGAGCACTTTCAAAGTGGAATAATGGGCTTCAGACTTTCCATTGCTGAGCTGGCAGTGTCATGCAAACAGACCCTGGCCCTCTAAGACTGAAGAGCTACTCAGGAAATCCTCTATGCTTGCTTTCTCACTTGTCCTCTTTAGCTTTAACTAGGAGCTTCTGTCCTCTCGGAGACAGACAGAAGACGAAAAGAGAATGGGGCTTGCCAACTCCATACTGCTACCTGGGCAGTTTTGGCTGCAAGCCTTGGAGCACTGCACCCATGTACTTCTGTCTCCTGTTTGAAAACTGAGAGCAGAATGTGTCAAATGGCCTTCTAGTAGAGTGAGTTACTCACGTGTCCACACGAGCAAGATAAATGGCACTAACTAAAGCCCACTGCATGTGGACAACCCCACCCCAAGAGAACCAAGTGTCCAACTGAGGCCAGAAGAAAGGGAAAATTAAGGGACATGGGAAGGGGGAGGAATCTGGCTGAGGGTCAGAAACATCAGTCCAGCTGATTTAACTAGGATTACCTACAGATACCCTGCTGTCTTCTGAAGACATCTCAAACAAGGACAAGAAAGATTACTGCTTGCTTATAGTCAGGATGCTTGTGGCATTGAGTTTTACAATGTTGGCATGTCTCATTCCTCCCTAAACCCAGTGTTTGTGTGTGTGTGTGTGTGTGTGTGTGTGTTGTGTCCATAAGTGAATGTCACATGTGTGCTGGCACAAGTGGAAACCAGAATAGGCTACCAGAACCCCTGGAGCTGGAGCTACAAGTGATCATGGGTGCTGGGAACTGAACTCAGGTCTTCTGGAAGAATAGCAAGCACTTTTAACCGCCGAGCCTTCTCTCCAGCCCCCAGGAATTCTTTAGGATAACAACTAAAGGCAGCTCATAGTTTTGTGCTTAATTTTAAAATTTTGCTTCTTTAAACATTGTTGTAAATCACAACCCGTGCACAATGTAACTTACAAAGCAATGGCTCTTATACATCCCCATTGTGAGGACACTTAAGTCCCTCTCTCCTGCTGAACCACTTCTCAAACCCCTCCCCCTCCCCCGCCCAAGGCATGTACTCTCCTCAGTTCTATTTAAAATCGCACTCACCTTGTTTCACTGTGACTCATCCTGGATTCTTGTAACAAGGTTCTGATTTAGTCTGAGTGGAGGTCCCCACTGTGATGGAGACAACCACATGAGTCACAGGACCCTGCTTTATTCTGTTTTTTTTTTTTAAACTTTTATTGATTTTATTATTTGACGATATCATATGAGCATACAATGTATTCTGATCACTCTCCCCTTATTTCCCTCCCACCCCTGTCACTCATAACCACTTCCTGTTCTTACTCCACCTCCCCATCAAGCCAAAACACACACACACACACACACACACACACACACACACACACACACACAGAGTCACACTTCTCTCTCACACACACACTCTCTCAGTCACACTCACACACACAATCTGTCTCTCACACACACAGTCACCCCCTCTCTCTCACATACACACAGAGAGAGACAGACAGACAGAAAAGAGAGAGAGAGAGAGAGAGAGAGAGAGAGAGAGAGAGAGAGAGAGAGGGAATCTACCTATAAGGATTTCACCCGGCCAGGCAGGTCTACAAGCTCATGTATAGACAAATACCCCACTCTGTCCCAGTGTTTTAATTTCAAGAACCTTTTTGCTGAGGCCACTCAGTCAGGGACCCCAGGTCTGTGAGGACTTCACACAGGCACAGCATCTTACTCATCACACCAACAAGATTCAAAACAGCTGGCCACCCAAATACAGTGATAGGAAGAAGGCTTATTTCCCTAATTTTTGTTTGACTTATATATATTAAGAGTTTCTACCGGGCTGGGGAGATTGCTCAGATTGTAAAGTGCTTAAGGAACTGAGTAGTTCCTAGGACCCACGTAAAACGTCAAGCTTGGTGGCATGTGTTTGTAATCCCAACTCTGGAGACGCTGAGACAAGAGGGTTCCTGGAGCTTGGTGACCAGCTATCTAACTGTTCTAATTAGCAAGTTCCAGGCCGGTAAAAAATTCTGCCTCAAAAACAAAGGTAGATGGTGTTGTAATTTTTAAAAAGTGGCTTGAGAAAGACTCCATGTGACAGAATTCAAGTAGAAGGTCTTTTTTTTTTTTTTTTGCAAGGTTTTTTTTATTTGAATTAGAAACAAGATTGTTTTACATGTCAATCCCAGTTTCCTCTCCCTCCCCATCCTCCCCTACCATCAGCCCCCCCCCCCAACTAATACCTTACCTATCACACATCCTTTCTGCGCCCCAGGGAGAGTGAGGCCTTCCATAGGAGGTCATCAGAGTCTATCATGAAGGTCTTTTTTATTAGGGAAAAGGATCCTAAAAAGAGGAAAGGGGAGGGGAGAGGCCAGTCTCCAGGGACAGGAGCAGTGGGGGGGGGGAGGTGGGGAACAGACAGACAGAGCAGGAGAGAAAGCGAGAGAAGGGAGGTGGGCAGGGCCCCTTTAAAAGGGAATGTAGTGAATGTGCACAGGCGATGCTTAGTGGCTGCAGCTGAGGGTGTATCCTGTCAGAGCCCAAGGACAGGCCAGTACAGATGCCTGAAAACAGATGGTACCTGAGGAACATCAGCCATGGTTACCTTCTGCCCCCACACTCCCAACCCACACATCTCTGCTATGATTTTTAGTTGTATTACATTTCTTTTTGTTAACTTCTTTTATTTGAATTACAAACAAGATTGTTTTACATGACAATCCCAGTTCCCTTCTCTCTCCCATCCTCCCCTACCACCATCCCCCCAACTAAAACCCTACCTATCACATATCCTTCCTGCTCCCCCTGGATGGTGAGGCCTTCCATAGGGGGTCATCAGAGTCTATCATATCCTTTGGGATAGGGCCTAGGCCCACCCCCGTGTGTCTTGGCTCAGGGAGTATTCCTCTATGTGGAATGGGCTCCCAAAGTCCACACCTATGCTAGGGATAAGTACTGAACTACTACAGGAGGTCCCGTAGATTTCTGAGGTTTCCTCACTGAAACCCATGTTCCTGGGGTCTGGATCAGCTCCATGCTGGTATCCCAGCTATCAGTCTGGGGAGCAAGAGTTCCCCGATGTTCAGGTCAGTTGTTTCTGTGGGTTTCACCAGCCTGGTCTGAACCCCTTTGCTCTTCACTCATCCTTCTCTGCATCTGGATTCCAGTTCAGTTCAGTGATTAGTTGTGGGTGTCTGCTTCTACTTCCACCAGCTGCTGGATGAGGACTATTAGGTGGCATATAAGTCAGCCATCAATCTCATTATCCAGGGAGGGCATTTAAGGTAGCCTCTCCTCCGTTGCTTAGATTGTTAGCTGGTGTCATCTTTGTAGATCTCCAGACATTTCCCTAGTGCCTGATTTCTCTGTAAACCTAAAATGTCTCCCTCTATTATGGCATCTCCATTCTTGTTATCATCTATTCTTCCTCTGACTCAACCTTTCTGCTCCCTCATGTCCTCTGCATCCTTCCTCTTCTCCCCTTCTTATTCTCCTTGCTCCCCCCTCCTCCCGTGCTCCCAATTTGCTCAGGGGATCTAGACCCTTTCCCCTTCTCCAGGGGACCATGTATGTCTCTCTTAGGGTCCACCTTGTTAACTAGCTTCTCTGGCAGTGTGGATAGGATTACATTTCATTGTAATTAGCTATAATTCCTCTTTTTTGACTTCTAAACCCATTAGCTCCATACTGAATCCCACTTTGAGCCTCTACAGGAGACTCATTCTGTTAGAACATGATCCTGGATGTGAAGAAAATGCTGAGTGCTTGTGAGAAAACTCCAAGAAAACAAGAGCTTTGTGATCTCTGTTTTTTCAAAGCATGGAATTTGTTCTTGGAATGTACTTTAGTGCTTTTCTCAGATGTAGCGGATAGGATTGCGTTTACTTCAGATTACTCGTTATCATTTGCTGTTGGCATTCAATTAAATGTTTAAACTGTCCTTTTTATGCCTCTGTTTTGCTACCCATGTGCATCTTGTCCTTGTGATTGTATACAGCTTGACCTCATTAGAACTTTACTCAGGTGACCTTTCTTAACCCAAGGAGTATAAATTGTCTGATGCTCTGAATAAAGTTGGCTATTGCACGAAACTTTGATCATGAAACATTTATAGGCTCTATTCTCCCAGGTCCCACCACCTCTAGATCAGTGACACAATTCCACTTCCAAATTATCCAGTAATCTTTCTGGAATGGGAGAAATGCCCTGTGCTTTGCTGTACAGTATAGAGGCCAGTGGCCACATATGACTGCTGATCTGGGAAATGCAGCTGGCATGCCTGAGGAACAAAGTGTCTTATTAACTAAAAGCAGCAAAGCCACATCAGCGTCCATGTTCTTTATGTCATAAGCCTGAGTTTGTTTGTTTTCCTCTTTGTGATAAGGTCTTGGAAACATACCGTGAGGGTCCTGTAACTCACTGTGTATCCCAGTTTGTTCTCAAACTCACAATAGTCTTGCCTTAGCCTCCTGAGTGCTGGGATTACAAGGGTGAGTCACCACACTGGCTTCACCAGCTTGTTCCACTTGAGCTTCTAGCAAACATTCCCAACTAACATAAGAGTTGTCTTCCTTTCTGGGGCAGAGTGTTGGCTCTATTTCTTAAAGACTACTGAAGGCAATTCCAGAATGTCATTTTGCCATCCTTCAGTCGGTTGTAGGAAAAGTGACACAGGCTTGCCATTCTACAAGGAGCTAGTAGCTCAGACTCTCTTGGGGTTGTGCTAATAACCTGACACCTCCACAGGCATCCTCACGGGCAGCGTTCTTGAGGTCTTTTCCTCTCTCTAAGTGGCATAACATACCCTTCTTAGATAATAACATTTCAAGCATCTAAGTTTTGCACAGCCAAGAGCAACATGGGAACTAGGAAATTCCATCAGTGAGCCAAACAACTTCTTGGCTGCAGCAGCCACCACTCTTTATCTGTTTCCTCAGTTCTTAGCATGGGTTTTTAATAAGTCCTTCTCTGAATGGGTGGGTTAGTATAAGAACAGCCCCAGTCTATGTCTCAGAAGTGATGCTGCTAACACCATAGCAGAAATTTCTCCTTAAAGTGCAAAGCATCCTGGCAGTTGACTATTTGAGAAGATACGATTTGAAAACACACAGTATATTCAATTATGTCTTAGACTTATGAAGCAAGTAATATGAAAACTGTAAACCCAGGCAGGAGTGTATCTCAGTGGTAGAGCACTGGCTCTACCACTCAAGGTCCTGGGTTCTAACCTTAGCAGAGCAAAAATAAAACCCTTCAGACTCAGCCCACTGGCTTGAGTACTCTGTAAAAGAAGTGTGTTTTAAAGGACTGTGGATTCAGAGAGAAGAAAAGAACACGTACATTTCCTAGCAATTTGTATTTCTGTTACATTCATTAGTTGCAATAGACATCATCTCATCCTGGCTATTTTTTTTCCATCTTGTCCTGTTTCTCCCCACTGCACTGTCAGACAGGTGGTATAGTCACTGCCTGCTCTTACTGCTACTTCGGTCAGTTGCATTATATTAAACAGCTCACACCCCCTCAATTGTGGCTTAAAGGTGACAGGGATCCATAGGCTTCTAGTTTCCACTGGCTTTCCTCATGGCCATCTTACAATGATCCACCAGTTCCCTCGCTTGATCCCCTCATTGTTGTAGCTACTGGAGATCCTAGAACCTCACCTCTTCTAACCCCATTTCTTCATATTTAAAACACACCTAAGACCCTGGTTCATGGATAGATACTTCAACAACAAAACCAACATGTCAAGGAGGGGAGAACTTGGTACCCTAGGGTATATAGAAATGTCTTTAAAAATCTGTGCGTATGACCCTGGGCAAGTTACTCCACCTTCCTGGAGTTCGGTGACCTGTAAACTGCCAGGAAAGGGGACACAAATTGCTTTTTTATGTTGTTTTTGTTTCTTTTGAGATTAGGTCCCAAGTGTCCCAGGCTAGCTTCAAACGTGCTTTGTTGCTGAGAACTTTGAACTGCTGATTTTGCTCCCAAGCGCTGGGATTATAGGTGAGCGTCACCATGGTTGGCTCACTGCTCCTCCTCCTCCTCCTTCCCGCTGTCCTCCTCCTCCTCCTTTACCCTTCGCTGTCTCCTTCCCCTTCACTATATAGCCCAGCCTGCCCTTGAACTCACTATGTGCCCACAGTATCCTTCAAGCTGCAATCTTCTTGCCTCTCCCTAGTGCTGCTGGCCATCGGTGTGTTCTAGGACACCTGACTGATCCCCAGCTGTTCTAAGGAGTGTTTGTTGACACCAAGTTAAACGAAAGCACAGGTGGTAAGCGGCCCTATAGTGCAGCTGTGCTATTGGTGTAGCTTGTGGGGAGGGGACCATTTACCATCCACATGAAGGTGCTTTTCTGAGCATGGAAGAGACTGTTACCAATACACGTGCTGGCTTAAAACCTGCTTCCTAGTGGAAACAGAGATGTAGTCATCCCCCATGACTCTCAATTCAGGATTAGTGTGAGACATCCCGAGTTACCCCCCGACAGCACTACCTCATCTTGGACTGTTTCATAACCTTCTCTTAATTGCTCTTGTTGACTCAAGATCTCTGGGTGGGAAGATGACGGGGTACTGTAGTCAGCTCCGTGTCCCTGCAGTCCTCCCAGAATCCTGAAGGTGGTGTGGCATTTTTAACAGTTGAGTTTGAGTCTCACCGGGCCCCTTGGTCCCTGCTACACGGTTGAGGAGTGGCATTTGACCCACCCAGGTTGGCTATCCTGGTATCGGGGCTGCACAGTAAGGCAGAACTGGACCAGGGGCCAGGGTGCAGCTCCATGCAATGTCTGCAGGGGGCATGCATGGTGCAGCAGCTATCTCCATGTAGGTGCCTTCCTCCGAGCCACAGCTGCCCACGGGGCGGGGTTCCACGGCACTGTTATTCTTTCAGGAGCACACTGGCAGTTTGCCCTTCCATGAGGCCACAGTCTGGAGGTTCCCTGATGAGTTGGGGAGACGAGAAACATCTTAGTTGACTAGGGATTTCCTAGACTATGGAGTCTAACAAAGAAGTGAATGACAAAGACAGACATTCGCAATGAACAAAAACAGTACCCTCGGCACCTAAAATACTTTCCAAGCTATGTCAGCCAAACATAAACATTACCTCCGATCACCACTGATAAAATGCTCACTTCCCTGCTTCTTCCATAGGAAGGCTGTGGAGTGAGATAAAGCTGGGTAGCACTACCAAGGACAAACATCTCAGCATCTAATAAACTTGAGAATGTTTCTCTTTTTGTTTGCAAGGTTGGTTGCTATTTCCTGCGTGCCTTGTGTTTATTGACGCGCTGGCTCCTCCGGTGTCCAGCAGCCATTTCCACACCACTGTGATGGACCTTGCACCTCTGCCAAGTGGAGTCGGGACAAGAGATAATAGCCAGCTACAACAATGGCCTTCCTCAGTCCCTTGCCCAGAAAGCCCCTGGCACCGTGGCCTGAAAATCCCTTATCGGCAGTGCCCTAGAAGGCTCTGAGGTTCTGGAATCAGAGTGGTGGCTTGCCAGACAGTGATAACAGGCGGGTGCCACCAAGAGCCAGACAGCCGACGGTCACTGGACATCAAGGCCCCACCTGGCAGACAGGCAAAAGGAAGAGGAGATAGAGTAGCTAGTTCGCACAGGCTTTCCTGGTCTCTGGGGACACACCGTCAACACAGTTGGATGCCCCTGTGCTAGCCAGAAGGACTAAGTTTATTTCTGGATCCTGCATGGAAGTTAATTTGGGCACTTCATCTTGAGGAAAGAATGTGTTTTCTGTTGCTCATAGAAAAGGCACATGAGCCTGGCTTGATGATGCAAGCCATTAGTCTAAGAAGGAAGAGGCACACCCATCTCTATGAATTCAAGGCCAGCCTCGTGAGTTCCAGGCCAGCCAAAGCTACAGGTAAGATGAGAGAGAGAGAGAGAGAGAGAGAGAGAGAGAGAGAGAGAGAGAGAGAGAGAGAGAGAGATTGTATAAAAGGTGCAAAGATTTTTGTATTTTTTTTTCAAGACAGGGTTTCTCTGTGTAGCTTTGGAGGCTATCCTGGCACTGATCTGGAGACCAGGCTGGCCTTGAACTCAGAGATCCACGTGCCTCTGCCTACTGAGTGCTGGGATTAAAGGCGTGCGCCACCAATGCCCAACGATTTTTGTATTTTTAAAATAAACTTTATTATTAAAAACAATTTCAAATGGATAAAAACATCACA
Source organism: Cricetulus griseus (assembly GCF_003668045.3). Lineage (NCBI taxonomy): Eukaryota > Metazoa > Chordata > Mammalia > Rodentia > Cricetidae > Cricetulus > Cricetulus griseus. The sequence continues at coordinate 258,275,442 of NC_048596.1, read as the reverse complement.
CACAAAAATGAACCAGACCTAAAGTCTAGGCAATGTAATGGACTTCATATTGTTAGAGTTGATGGTCAGAACTGAACTGAAGCTGTGAAGCTTCACATTGAACTTTACACTTTCAGTATGGAATACATTTTATTCCCTTATCCATTTTAAATGGTCATTTAAAAATAATTTTTGTTGTGGTTCAGGAATTTAAAGCATGCATTAATCAGATTCACCCCACACCTTTCCCACCAATTCCTTCCCATCCATTCCCTTTTCCCTTCCAGCTTCCTGTGCTTTCTTCTTTTAAAGCCACAGAGACCACTCAGAGCCACTCAGAGTGTGTAACAATCTGCTGGAGCACAGGTGACCTTTCAGCAAGTCCATCCCTGAAGACAACTTACTCTTCCTCTGTCATAACTCCTCAGTTAGGGGTGGGGCTTCATGAACCCCTCTCCCACTATGTTAGCAGTTTGACTGGCTTGGTCTTGTGCAGGTCTTGTGGATGCAGTCCCAGCCACCATGAGTTCATGTGTACAAGACTCTATCATGTCCATCAAATACTATGAAGGATTCATCTCTAAACAGGACATCTATTTCAACCCTTCCCCAGGGTTCATTGTCAGGAAAGGGGGAGCAGAAAGAGAAACAAGCAGTGATATCCGCTTTTCATTTTTTGTGACAGTGTCTCATGTAGCCCAGGCTCTCCTCAAACTCAGTAAGTACCTAAGGCTGCCCTAGAACACCTAATCTTCCTGCATCCAACTCCAAAGTGCCGGGACTAGAGGTGTGTGTAATGTCCAGGAAAGGTGAAGCTTTGACAGTCCTATAAGTCATCATTGGAATGATTGACACAGCCATGATCCTCACAGAGTGGATTTGATAATCAGAGTAACTTGACTTGCCTGTTTGAGCTGCTTAAAGAGAATTCCAATTACCATCGACTATTGACCAATTTCACTGTTTAGTGGGGATGTAGATCTTGAATGTCCTCCAAATGGCTGTGTCCTTGATCCTAAGAGTGGGACTATTGGGAGAGAACAGAGGTGGGGGCTGCTGGGAGGATTTTAGCTGCTTGTTGTTACTAACTCGGAGGTGATTGTAGGAACTCTCTCTCTCTCTCTCTCTCTTCTCTCTCTCTCCTCTCTCTCTCTCACTCTCTCTCTCTGTGTGTGTGTGTGTGTGTGTGTGTTTTCTTCTGTTGTGTGTTCCCACCATCACCACATAGCACCCCTCAATAGAGTCCTTAAAAGCAACAGGTCCACCTGATCATAGACAGAAACCTCCGGAATTGGGAGCCAAAGCAAACTTCTGCTCCTCATAAGTAGACCATCCAGGGATCATTTCTCAGGCATCATGATGCAGGCATTGTTACAGAGCTAGAACAAAGACAAATGGAATACATTGGTTTGTAGAAGCATCTTCAACGCAAGTTGTTAAATACACAGGTAAGCATCTTCGTTGACAGTATTATCGATAGACACTGATAGAAATGTTCCTTCATGGCCTCGGTACTTCATGGAATAATAACTGAGGTTGTGATAAAGGAATGAGTTCTTAACCAGATCCTTACTGTTATGCAGATGGCATAAACATTCAGGTGCCCAGAGTCCTGAATAGCAGGGTCAACACTATTCACCAGGATCACTCTGAGCACAGTGTGGGTGGGTGTAAGGAGACAGGGCACTGTCCCATCACTTGTCAAAGTCACAAGCTTGTTCTTAGCAGTGACTCAGAGAAACCTCTTAGCCTGATGAGTTGTTCCAAACATGATCCACACCTAGTTTTTTTTTATACTGTTGATTCAACATAAAAGTGCCTGGGTGGCACTAAGAAACTTAATTACATTATTTAAACACAGTGTGTTCTACCCTGGACTGATGCCTCATCACCTTCAGGCAGTCACTGTGATACAGCTTAATCTCCAGGAATCTTCAACAGACATCTGCCATGATGCTGCACCACCTACCTGAACAAGGGCAGAGGTTCTTCCCGTACAATTTTACATCTCTCCTTGTGTAAATATGTGGGTAGGTTGATTTTTGTATGCTATTCACCTAAATCCTATGAAGAGAAAGAGGGGCTTTATCTTCAAATCAAAATACAGAGGTTTTACCTCCACAGAGCCAACTGTGCTAGGTTGTACACATTGGCTTTCAGCAAGTTTTTGCAAATTAAGAAAAGGCTCCATTGCTCAGGCTGGGACAAGGGCTGCATGATTTGACAGTAGCTCTTTTGTCATTGGTCGAACCACAATTGTGATTAAGCATCTGAACTCTTGAGGCAGGCTCTTGCACTGAGCAGTTTATCAACCTTCATGTAGACACCCCGTGAAACCCCAAGGTCAGCAAGACATGAACTTGACTTATTTGTTATGAAGGGCTTGTCAATTTCAAAGCCTGGGATATGATCATAGATTTTAATTATGTAGATACCCCTTTTTTGAGCTGGATTTCTGGAGGAGACGGGGGGGGGGGGAGTGAAATGGTCATTTAGAAACCTAAGGGCTTCAACTAGCTCCTGGCAAGGAAACACACTCTATCCCCCAGAGCACAGGCACAAGTGAGACAATCCTTCTATCAACACCTTTGAGGGCACTCTGTGTTTCTATTCTAGCTCACCACGCAGTTTCCTTTTGCCTGAAATTTATTTGGTATTTAAATATTGTATGTATGTATGTATGTATGTATGTATGTATGTATGTATGTATGTGTGAATGTATGTACACATGTATGTATGTATTCATGCATGCATGTGGTGGCGCAAGTGCCATGATGTACCTGTGGAGGTCCCAAAACAACTTTCAGGAGTCAGGTCTGTCCTTTCATCATAAGCATGCTAGGGATTGAACTCGAGTCATTAGGCTTGGCAGCAAGTGTCTTTAGCCTCTGAGCCTTCTTGCCAGCCCAGTCTCTGGTCATGAGACTCTTTGATAGGATTCCAGGTTTTGTTCCCTGTTTCTATGTCCATCCAGCTAACATGCCTTGATGACTGTCCTATTCTCATGGTCTCCCTGTGGCAACATGGGGCACTGTGGAGAATACATCTTGTATACCATAAAGCCGTGCAGTTTTCGTGAGTCTGTATGACAAAGCTGGTTTCTGCCACTGTGTAATGCATCATAGTGTGCTTAGTGAAGAATTCTTTTTCAAAAATTCAGTAGTGTAGGAAAAGAAAATGAAATTCAAGATGCACTATTTTACATCACTTTCCCGAAGATGGGATGACATAGTGGATGCCCACCAGTTTTACTGGCCCTGCATGTCCTCTGGTTCCATAGATAGATAAAACCATCTGCAACAGGAAAATTCTCAAAAGAGAATGGAAATGTCTTTTCCAAACACGTGCAGTACTTATTCTTGCCACAGGTCCTTAACCAATACAGTATAGTATTTTCAAATGTTGCGTTAGACTTTCTGTCCTCTAGAAATTATTTCAAGCATGCAAGATGTGTGCAGGCTCTATGACAATTGTATGCCATTTTATGCAGGGACTCAAGTGTCCATGGAATGCTAGTGTTATGGGAGGTCCTGAAAGGTCCCAAATGGAAGTTAAGAAAGGGCTGCATTCACATATATACTTTCAAAACAAAAGGATATAATTGAGGAGCAGCCAGGTGGAGGGATCTCCTAAGGTGAGATCCTGAGAGTGAGATTTCATCCCTCCTCTCCTGGGATCTGGTGTGTCACCCTCCCAGGACATCAGTGTGTGCACCAGTCAGGAAGTTCCTAACATCCAGAGGTTTCTTTTTACTGCAGTTTGCATTATGCTGATATGGTTGATTAAATTATTGGCCACATGACTGGACTCAACCTACACTTTCCAACTCTCCATCCATGGCCACCTCTAGAGACCACCTGCCCCATTCCAACCTTCTTTCTGGTGCCCACTCTCATCCGAATGCTATAAAGAGATGTCCCAGGAGCACCTCATTGACGAAACAAACACCTTCATCATTCAAGTAGTGCTACGGTGGTTTTGTAAGGTTCTGTGCCAGGCCCTGGGAACAAAGCGAGGAGTAATCTACAATAGAGCATGACCTGTTAGGTTCTCATTCGTGGCTCTTTTGCCCTTTATTGGCTGACTTGGTGAACGGCACAGCCTCTGAAGGCATCCTGCTATCCTCTGAAGCTCAAGTCCAAAGTCATGATTAGGTTCATCCTCCAAGTCTTAAGTTCTTAAGTTCTCCACAGAAGTTACTATCCACTGTCCTGGGTATTATAGCTTCACATTTGAAAGCCATCCATGCCCCATTCCCATCTGATCATATTATGTGGATAACCTTCTAGCCATTGTGAACCTAAGCCCCCAATAACAAGTGATAAAAATCCAAAAGCAAACAAAGCAGTTCAAATCTTAAATTCTATATCCTTCCTCATAGAGATTCTGTTGCATCCTTACCAGTCAAAATTTTCTATACTAGAACTGGGCATGTGGCTCACACCTATGATCCCAACTCTAGCTTAGAAAGGAGAATTGCAGGCCAACCTAGGCTAAATAGTAGGTTCTCAGCCAGCCTATGCTGCCGTATAAGATTCTGGCTCAAATAATGAGTAAATGAATGGATGGGTGAATATAAAATTAAAAGAATTTGTAGACCAGATTATACAAATTCTCCACAGTTTGTATGGGGATACTTCCTAATAAATGCACCACAATGAAAACATCAGAAGTCAGAAAAGCCTTTAATATGCTTGACCTACCAACAATCCAGTTTCATACCACATTGTACTGTATAGTGTCTGTTTGTCCTTCTGGTTGCTGCCTAGGGGCTGAGGTTCATTGCCAATGCCCTGCATTGTGGGAGAGAAACAATCACACTCCTTTTGATAGATTGGGGTAGGAGAGAGATCCACATTCTAAATCTGAAAATGCAGTCTCCACTGAATGCTTATCGTAAAGCCAAAAGATAAGTCAGACCATTATTAGTCGGGTGCCATCTGTAGTTGAATCCAAACATGACGTTAGTCACCCTCAGCCAGCTGGCATCAAAGTTCACCATTTCCATTTTCAGTGAACCCAGTTCCCTCCATCCTGAAACAAACTGCCACTGAGTTAGCTTGCAAAGCAGGTTTTTAGATTTCAGTCTGAGAGATACGGTGGTTAGGGTAAAAGTGCCAGGAGATTTGGTGGACAGTAGGTGACTGTGGGTTTCAGTTGCCTTCCCTTGTTCATTTAATCTGCCTTCTTCTCAAAGAGAAACTTCCTGGCCTCCTTCTATATGGCAGGCATCCATTTACTGGTGACTCAAATGGCCCTTTGTGTATTAATTCATCCAGAAGTTCTCCTCTAGGCCAGGCACCATTGGAACACCTGGTTTGAATAATGTTTAATAACATAGGGCTGTAACTCTTGGGAAAACTCCAGACTAGTAACCGTGTAACAAGCAAGTAAGCAAGCAGAAATGCAAGAATTGATTACAATATGAGCTTAGAAACTATAAAAGGATTTTCTAAGCAGGCTTGTTGACTGTTTACATCCCCCATGAGTACTCCTTACTCCCTGTTAAGTGCAACTCTGCCTTAACTGTGCCTCGCCCCAGTAGGTAGGTGAAGACTAGGGGAGAATGGTGTTCCATCTCATTCCTGTGGGGTAAAGGCTTTCCATATGTGGCTTTTTAGGGAAGAGGTGCTTACACCCATATAGTCCCTCACCTAGGATCTGTAAGGAAGATCATTGGTTCCCCAGAGTGAACTCTGGTGGACTTGTGCCTCAGTTTATCATGAGACCACAGGAGGAGGGGTAGATCTTTTTACACCTCCCCAGGGGAGGGCAGTTAGTAACACTTCGGCTCAGCTCTAGCTTGATTTTTGTATAGGTGCTTTAATTATCCAAGGGGTGTCTGTTCATCTAACCTCTCTCACCACCCCCATAAGTCTATAGACACAAACATAAATCACCGTCCTAAATATGTGGCTGGAGAGCAGCACCTGTAAAAGTAGCTTCAAGATGGACATGTGAAAAAGGCCAGCTGGTGGAAGACTAGAAACCCTTCCCCACCTGAGCAACATGAAACAGAGCATGTGCAAGAAAAGAAGTAGGAGGGACAAAGGCTATGTTGGTGACCTATAGTCATGACCCTTGTGGCCTAGCACTCTGGAGTCTGCTTCCCCTCTCTCACTAGCCCATTTCCATTCTCAGGAGTGCCTTCCCTTTCTTAATAATGGTCTCTAGTTGTGTTTGTAACCATGTGACTCTGCCTGGTGCCATCCTTTGTCCTGGGACACAAGTACCTGGAAAGTTCAGGAGGTGCCCTCCCATCATGTCTCCTGAAGTTTCTAAACCACTCTTCCTTCCTTCCTTCCTTCCTTCCTTCCTTCCTTCCTTCCTTCCTTCCTTCCTTCCTTCCTTTCTTTCTTTCCTTTTTTTTTTTTTTTTGAGACAGGATTTCTCTGTGTAGCTTTGAGCCTTTCCTGGAATCACTCTGTAGACCACGCTGGCCTTGAACTCACAGAGATCCACCTACCTTCCGAGTGCTGGAGTTAAAGGTGCCAATAGTAAATGCAAGACTTTATTGTCTGTGATACATGTAAAATTGTGTGTGTGTGTTTGTTTGTTTGTTTGTTTGTTTGTTTATTGTCTGTGATACATGTAAAATTGTGTGTGTGTGTGTGTGTGTGTGTGTGTGTGTGTGGTGTTTGTTTATTGTCTATGATACATGTAAAATTCTCTCTGTGTGTGTGTGTGTGTGTGTGGTGGTTGTGTGTGTTTGCCAAAGATTATGTATTAAATTTTCAGTTCAGGATAGACTATATCTCAGCCTTTTAGATAAGAACAAGTGCAAATTACAGGAGACATAATCCTAACAAGCAGTGACATGTAAAGCCTAGGTAAGTTTGGTCTGTATGTAATGAAATGTGTTACTAAATTCTAAAACTCACTGGTGTGGGGGTGCTGGAGAGTTGGTTAGCAGTCAGGTGCACTTGTTGCCCTTTCAGGGGCCCCAGGTTTGGTTTCCTGCACCTGCATGGCAGCTCACAACCTTCTGTAATTACAGTTCCAGTGGATGCGATGCCCTCTTCTGGCCTCTGTGGGCATGCTATGATCATGGTACACAGACAAGTACAAACAAAATGCCCATACTCATAACATAAAAATAAGTAAATCTAAAATTAAAAATCTTACATTTTCAAGATAAAATTGAAATTATAATGGTATTAAATATAAGGCTATCACTGGTGATTCAACTTATACTTTTCTCTTTCAAAACCCAGTTTTTCAGGGTTTTTAATCATTTTAAACTTTAAAGTGGGGGAAATGTCAATGTTTAAAATCGAGTTGTTGTTTCTTGCTCTACCTGCTTGAAGGTGTATCAGTATATCAGGTTAGGCTCCAGGTCTTTAAGAAAATCAAAGTTCTTCCTACTTTATCTGTATTAAGAAATGTGTCTTGGGGCCAGAGAGCTGGCCCGGCAGTTAAGAGTAGACGTCTGTGATCTTCAGGTGTAGAGCTTGAGTGACATAACGGACAGAGCTCGGGTACAATCAGTTCTGAGACTGTTGTGAAAACAAGGCAGAAGAGTAACTATAAATGGGGGGAAATGGGTGCTACACTGTGTATCTGTCACCTAAGTACAAGTTTCATTGGCTTTTTAGTGGTGATTGCGATGTTTTTAATTGAATGATGGGTAGAAGAGGCCCCAGCTACAGTTGTTGGCCAGCAGCAGCATCAGGAGGGTTCCCGACAGTTTGGGGGGGATCCCCAACCTTACTCTGTCCACTTACCTGACTTCCATTACAGCACTGAGGGAGAGCAAGGGAGACAGAGCATGGGCTGTGGTTGAGAACTGTAGCCCAATCTCCTGAGTTTTGGCAGGGTTTTTGTTTAACGTCCTGGTTTAATAGACTACTGATTGGTCCTTACTCTTTGCCTCATTTACATACACATGCCCAGCCAATCAGGGTCATGTACAGGTATGTAAACCCTGTGCATAGTCTTTCCATCATCAAGCTAAGTCTCATGGGACTACCACCTAAGGGTAGATAGCTGGCACCCTGCATGGAGGACTGTTTGGGTTTTGTTGTTTTGTTTTGTTTGTCTCAGTGACCTACCATCACTGCCCTCTCAGACCCTCGGTTTCTGCCACTCTGGTCATTAGTCTGCTCTCTGCAGACCTGTTCTTAGAAAGATAGCACTTGGCGGTCCCTGAGGCCTGCCGAGGGGGTTAGGGCCCTAATATAATTTCTCTCACTTGGCATCCCACTGCCCACTGAAAGTTAAAGCTTTTTAGTTTTCTGTTCAAGCTGTCACTCCCTTCTCCAGTGTGGTGCCCTTTCATTTTCCTTTTGAGTTGTTAATAGTCTTTCTGATTTGTTCACCCTCACTGTCTGCCCACTTCATTCTTGGAGGAGGGGGCAAGACAAGAAAGATCTCTGCACTGCCTCATAAACACTGCTTAGGCAATGTGGGCAACGGAAGTGCATGTATGTCTGTGAGCATCCTTCCTATGGCAATGGTTTGCCATCTACACATGTTCATATTTTATTCTTTTCTGTTTTTTTAAAAGACAGGTACTTACAGTAAAGCTCACAGGCTATTCTCAAGCTCAAACTCATGACCCTCCTCCCTTTCTTTGTGAGTGCTGGAATTACAGGTGTACATGCCACACCCAGCCATATGAACATCATGTCTGTATCTATGTTTTATTCTGTATTATGTGGCTTCTCCTAGGGAGGCATGATTAGATGTTTACTCACCCCAGATAGGGCACTAATGACAGACCAGAAAGTAGACTGCACTGGAGCCTGACTTGATTGACCAATGAGTTTATTGGGTGCATTGGAGGTGGTTTATTATAGGTGAGTTTATTATAGGTACACCAGGGGCAGTTTTATCACCCCTACATGGGTGACAACTCATAAAATCACATTCCTGGAGCTCCCTGCACAACTTTCAGGAAGCCTAGGACCAGAGAATCTCAACGTGAGCAATCACTGCTTTTATAATCGTGGGGAGCATCCTTGTGACTCCTGAAAGTCTCAAGAGCTTCCTAAGCCTTGTAAACTTAGTTTTCTCAGTCTTGTGAGCCTCCCTCCTCCTTCCAGGAAGGGAAATTTCAATTCACAGGACAAGGCTATACAACATACCTCCACCTGATTTGGCTTAAATAGGATAGAACTGACAAAAACTGGAAAAAGTTGTATAGCTTGAACGTTGCACATTGTGAAATGATTATCATGGTTGAGCTAATTAGCATACCACTAACCTCATATAGGAACTGTGTGTGACATGAATACCTAAGATTTACCCTGAACAAATTTCAAATTTACATAATTGTTATAGTCCATAGTGTGTGTACATTAGAGTTCCAAATTTATTCATCTTGTAAGTTTGTATCCTTCGACCAACATTTTCCCATTCTCTATCACACTAAAAACAACCAACCATACTGTTTCTCTAAGATGATATTTTTAGATACCACAATGAGGATTACTTTTAGCCTTCCCATTTTTGTAGTTTAGCTTTTATAGAGAAGTGGAAGCCATCTCTCTGCATGGTTTTAATTTGCATTTCTACTAAACCATTTGTACATCCTTGTACAAAGAGGTGTCTGCTGTTTCCATTTTCATGTTCAGGATATGTAATCCTACCTTGTTTAGTAGTGTAATTTCCTTACAAATATAGATGGCTCATCCATTTGACTTGTTGCTAATTCTCTCCTAGCTTGACTTTATTTTCTCTACCATGCACTAAGTTGCCATAGACCCCATTTCCAATTTTAATTACATCTTCACCAAATTCTACTTAACAATAAGCTGTATAAGCGTAAGGTAGACATCTTGTTGGTTTTGGCAAATTCTTGTTGAAACCATCATCACAGTCCAGGTAAGGAACACTTGCACCAGCCTCTTGAAGAAGTTTCTTTTGAAACAGAGAAGTTTTTTAATTCTCAAGAAGTCCTGTTTATCCTATTCTCTTTCATGGTAAGTGTATTGGGTAGGGTTTGGTAGCATACATATGTTCTGTCTCTCTCTCTCTCTCTCTCTCTCTCTCTCTCTCTCTCTCTCTCTCACACACACACACACACACACACACACACACACACACACACACACACACACACAACTATTCACTAGAATGGCTTACATCTCATAGAGTGAGCCAGGGTAGTCCACCAATGGCTGTCTTCATGCTGGAGATATTGAGAACCCAATAGTTGCTAGTCCAGATGGTGATGACGCAGCAGGCGCAGTCTCATGATGAGGGCCTGAAGCTCGCTGAGCACCACTGGTGTCAGTCCATACTAGAAGGCAGAAGCAGCTGGAATCTGATGATGAGTGTAGGACAGTGATAGCCACTGCAGGAAGAGTACACACACTCACCAATGAGAAGCAAAAGCAGGCATGAGGCACCGGTCTCAGACCTCTGCATTTGGGCCACCTGCTAGAGGGCCATACTTCGGGAGCATCTTCTCTCCTCCATTAATCCTTCCTGGAAACAGCTCCCTCACTTACCAAGAGGCGTGTCTCTTGGTTGATTCCTGATCATGTGAAGCTGACAATCAAGACTAACCCTCACAGAAAGTGATTTTCATATTTCTTTTAGAAAAAGCTGTGAAAAATATTAGCCTAAGGGAGCAACATTTATTTTCTATATTATCTTCTAGAAATGTTGTAGTTTGGGGCTGTGCATAAGTCCAAGAATCATATAAGGAAGTTAGAGTCAAAGTTCATTGTCCCCTATGTGACTATTCAGCTATTCAAACACCATTGGCTGCAAATGGTTCTCTTCACCCCAGATAAACTTCCTTTGTGACTTTGTCAAAAATTGGTCTCACCTGGGGCTTGTGGCTTAGCATACGGGGATGCTCTTCTGTAGGTCAAATTCCAGCATCCACAGCAACTTAGGTTCCAGGGCATAATGCCCTCAAATAGCCTCCAAGGATGTACACACACACACACACACACACACAGAGAGAGAGAGAGAGAGAGAGAGAGAGAGAGAGAGAGAGAGAGAAATGTAACAAAGTTTAAGAAAAGAACAAAATAAAACCAGTTATTTTGGCTCTTCTATGGAGTTGGTTGGGTTGTCTTAAAGGTACTGCTTAGCATGCATGAAGCCCTAGGTTTAATTCATAAAACGGAATAGCATTGGCCTCACTGTTTTCTTAAAGCCAAATGTAAGTAGCCTCCTGGAATGTCTTCAGGTTGGTGTTTGCTCTGCAGGTTAAGCCAGGAAGGATGGTTTCCTAGAGTAGTCTTGCATGTTCCTTTTATTTAAACTCTCTCAGTTGCTTATTCAAAAAAAAAAAAAAACTAGACAAATATAAGTAGAAGAATGAATTTTAATTTAAGAATATTCAAAAACAACCAGGTCAAAGCAAAACACTACTACTCAGTGCAGACCAGTGGCTCCCAACCTGTGGGTTTTGACCCCTTTGAGGTTACGAGGGTCACCAAAGACCACCGGAAAACAAAGTTATTTATATTATGATTCACCACAGTAGCAAAATCACAGTTATGAAGTAGCAACAAAAATAATGTTATGGCTGGGGGTCAGCACACCATGAGGAACTGTATTAAAGGGTTGAAGCATTAGGAAGGTTGAGAACCACTGGTTTTTAAACATGTAAAAATACAAGGAAGTAAAAATCTTGCTAGGCTAGGGATGCAACTCAATTAGAGTGCTTGCCCAGCATGCACATGTCTTCCTTCCTTCCCCAGCACATGGTAAGCTGAGTGCAGAGGCACACATCTGGAATCCCCACAGGGAGGAGATAAAAGGGGGGGGGGATCTCAAGTTCAAGCTCATCCTCTACATAGTGATTTTGAAGCTAGCCCGGCCTATATAAGATTCTGTCTCAAAAAATTAACTAAAACAAAACAACCCCCACTCAAATTCCTGCCCAACTTGTACAGCATAAAGAACGGAAGGGGATCGCAGGGGAACATGAGGTGTTGGAGCTGCTTCTTGCTGGGTCCTAAATGTTGGAGACTGCTGGCTAGATGCATGGAGCTAGGGACTGGCAGTTGAACTCTGGACTTCTCTGCCCTTTGATTCACAGAGCTGCTAAATCAGTACTGGACAAGAGTGTTCCCCACCAAAGTCTCTCCAGCTCCTTACCTGGGGAGTAAACCTGCAGCATTACACATGCATGGTGAAGGTTCCAGCTACACATGGCTTGGAATTACATCTGGGCTCTTCATACTCCTCAGGATTCTTGGAGTGCTGACACAGGCTGTCTTTTTTTTTTTTTTTTTTTTTTTTGTCTCAAATGTCCCTTAACTGACTCATGCTTTTCCTTCAAAACACAAAGAGGACCCTTCTCCAGACAGCCTGTCTAGGCTCCAAGAGCTAATCCTCTTTCTTGCTTTGTGAACTTATCAAAGAACATGCATAGCACATTGGAACCACTTTTCCATGTTTTCCTGTCTCTACTTGTGGGAAACAACTATTATTTGTCACTAAACAAATAAGGTGTGCAAGGTACATGCTACCTCAGCCGTACCTTAATAACTATCACAGAATGGCAAAGGCAATTGTACATGAATGAGTATTTTACCTAAGCTGTATTGGACATGTTTTCATGCCTTAGGTAGTTAGCACTTTTACTCTATGAAATGGTGCTAGTCTATAGAGATGCAACCACGGTTCTTCCTGCCCTCAGCCTCAGTGAGTCAACTGCCTTAAGAACTCGGTATTGGGTTAAGGTGTTATGCCATAGGCAGCCTGTCATGGATGTGACTTTTAACTTCTGTATTCATTTGATATCTTGATTTATGATCTCAGGGCTGTTTATTATTTGCTCTTACAGGTCACCAGAGAAGCTAGCCATGACACTTCTGCAGGGCTCCTGGTCCTCGGATGGCAAGGTAGTCATATCCTGCATTCTCTCTTGTTAATGGTTAGTTTCCCCTATCAGAGAATACACATCAGACACTTGGACATTAGAGTTTCATTTTCCAGGACTCCAGCTGTTTTCATTCTACTTTTGTGTGCTTTATTTTTGCATGCTCCCCTGACCAAGAAGCTATGGTTTCTTTCTTGGGTGAGCTTCTTTCTGCTCACCCAAGCATTCTTCACGAGACTAGAACTTCTTTAAATGTGACACCTTTGAAAACATAACCTGGTGATAGACTAAAACTGTCTTAGAGCCATTGCTAGGCTGTGGGGAGCTTGACTCTAGAGCCTCCAGGGTACCTACCTATTAGAGGCAATTTTAAAACCTGTGGTAAAATTGTTCTCGTCTCCTGTTTTTAATGTTCAGCCCAGTGGTGCTAAGCACGTTCACACTGTTGTATGAGTATCACCACCATCAGTTCTCAATTCTAACTCCCCCAACCCCTCCCGTGACCCAGAACTGAGGTCATTTGTGAGGCAAGCACACTGCCATTGAACTAAATCCCCAAACCCTAATTCTACCTTAATTCTACCCCTCTCTCCCAGTCTCTGCTAGTTACATCTTCATGTAAGTGGACCATACAGTGTTTGTATTTTCCATCTGGAAGACCTGATGTTTCTGTCCTTTTAAGTGCCAGACAGTAACACATGCCTTTAATCCCAGCACTTGGGAGGCAGAGGTGGGTGGATTTCTGTGAGTTCAAGGCCAACCTGGACTACAGAGTGAGTTCCAGTAGAGCCAGGGCTGTTACACAGAGAAACCCTGTCTCAGAAAACCAAAGGGGGGGGAAAGAAAAAGAAAAGAAAAGAAAAGAAAAGAAAGAAAGAAGAAAGAAAGGAAGGAAGGAAGAAAGAAACATGAGACCTGTGTAGAGGGTGGTTTGGTGGTTTCATGTCTTGAAGTTTCTTTCTTGAAATTTGGTGTATTTATACTTTTGTCAGTTCAGAAGACCGTTTTTCCCCCAGAAGTGTTTTCGGTTTCAATGACCATATTGAATGCATTACCTACTATTTAGCTAGGTACAGACTGTTCATAACTTGAGTAAATATTCTGGTTATTTTTGGAAACTGAGAAAACATTAGGAAGCTTGCTTTAATGATTTGTTCAGCAAACTCAGGAATCACCAACTCTGTCATTGGCCCAGAGAGCCCACTGTTCTGGAGAGAGAGCCCTCCCCACAAGAGGAATATTAGAGCTGGGAATAGCCATGAGGTGGCAGAGGCCTTTCTGTAACCCCAGCATTTGGGAAGTGGAGGCTGGAGGGCCCAAGCTGAGCTACACAGTAAGACCTGCTTCCTACCCCACCCACCCAACAAATACAAAAGAGTGAACAATGGCAGAGGAAACGATGAAAGCAAGGCAGGATCCATCACCACTGAGTTGAACTGAGTCAGGTTGTCACACATGGGCCTCTCATGGGTTACTGAAAATGGCCAGCACCATGGTGGGTGTCTGATCTGTTTATCCCAATGATCCAGATGCCCAGGACCCAGACAAAAGCAGCCAGAAGCCAGAAAGCATTTTCCCAATGGGGAGTGTTGATCTAACCTCTGATGGCTACCCAGGACATAACTAATAGACCCCTGCTTCCTGCTGGTTAACTGCCATGTTAGAAGAAAGAGATGAGAAAAGGGAAGCCAAGGTGGTAGATATACGTGTAATCCCATCATTCTAGGGGAGACAGGACTTGGCTACACAGCACATTGAAGATCATCATAGCTACACAAGGTTTGTCTCAAAACAACAACAAAAGACAGGGGCAATGAATCAGTGGGTAAAGACCTTACGCCACAAGCATGAGGCCTGGAGTTAGGGTTCTCAAGATCTTGCCAGAGATGGAGAGGTGTGGTAACCTGCCTGTAATTCTAGTCCATGAGAGACACACACAGGAAATCCCCAGAGCAAGCTGGCTAGACAGACTAGCCTACGTGGCAAGCCCAGGTTCAGTAAGAGACCCTACTTCAATATACAAGGTGAAGAGCCATGGTGGAAGACACTTGACCTTTACCTGGAATCTACACATGCACCAAAAAGTAAAAGACCCAGAGGAAGATATTAGGGTTCAAGTTTCAAGGTGAAGAAAAGCAAAGCAGCCAAGCTACTAGCTCTTATCTCTACCTCAGACTGAAAGAGGTTGATCCTGTCTCCACAAGCTCTCACCAAGCCTCATACTGCTGCTTCTCCTCAGCATTGCTGGAGAATCTATGCCTTCCTAGCCTCAGTGTGGCTGGAGAATAAATGCCAGCTCTGAGACCGTGTTCCTGTCTTAAATACCTCTTGTGAATCCTGGGATTAAAGGCATGAGCTCTGTTACTCTTTTAGACAAAGTCAATCTCGAGTAGCCCTGGGTGGCCCTGAACTCAGATCTGTCTGCCTTTGTCTCCCGAGTCGTGGGATTAAAGGTGTATCTCCAATGGCTTTAATCATAAAAATAATCACACACACACACACACACACACACACACACACACACACACACACACACACACACACACACACACACACAAATACAAGCTTTATTAAGGAAAGTCAAGGAAAAGAGAGCAATGCCTATGAGTTGCAGGGGTCCTAAGAAAAGTAAAAACCACCACTGATCTGTTTGTCTGGGCACTTTTTAGAGAACTTATAGCAAAAACTGGAAAAGACTAAGGCACTTTCTATTGAGATTTGTTAGTTTTCTGAGTATATCATGGGTTCAGTCAAATGTAGGGTTCCATATTCTATACATTTTCTTCTAGCCCAACCAAGCAGATAGTCCACACAGGCTATTCACAAACCACTAATCTAGCAAGGGGTGGGTGATGTTCCTCCCTGTCCATCTCTGGCTTCTGTTTTCATACCTGTTTACCCTGGTTCATCTGGCTGGTGTTGCTAATCTCCAACCTTGAGGTGTGGCTGGTCCCCTACCCCACACCTTAAGGCCCAGGAAGTAGCAAACACAGAGCTTCTGTTGCCTCTCCTCCATGGAGTCAGGATGGGTCAGGACCAGAGGATGGAATATTGACAGTTATAACAGCTGAGCAAAGCCTTGGTGTTCAAAGTTTTTGGTTGTTGTTGTTGTTGTTGTTGTTGTTGTTGTTGTTTAAATAGGAGCACCATTTGTGAGTCTAATTGATTTCCATATGCAGATCTCATTTCAAGTCACTCCCCCTCTGGGAACATCTAAAAGCGCCATTGTATACTACACTATTGTCTTCTGGTGTGGACAGCCCCCACCCTATGTCACACTGTTTCCATCTGACCAACCAAAGCCACCAGTAACCAAAGGCTTCAAGAGAAGCTCTGAAAACTTAGGGCAGAGTCCCTTTTGGGGACTGACTATAAAGTCCTTCCCTAGTGAGAAGAACAGGTGTCTACCCTCCAATCCAGGATCTGAACTAATATTGTCACATCCTCTGGTCAAACAAATATCATTGTGGCTTTCTTCTGGTTACATCTGAAAAATCATTGACCATTATTTTATTAATGTTTTAAACATTTTCATGAACAGTATATTTTGATCATATTCTTCCCCCAAACTCTTCCCAGATTCTCCCTACCTCTCCATTATATTCTCATGCCCCCCCCCGTGTGTGTGTGTGTGTGTGTGTGTGTGTGTGTGTGTGTGTGTGTGTGTGTGTCAAAAAAGTAAAAACAAAAAACTAATACAACAACAAAATACCAAAACTTCCTTGGAGTGGTGAATAAACCCAGTAACACTCCATTACAGAAAATTGATTTTCCTTTTGCCAGTAAGTTATCAATTCCAAATAGCTTCTTTGATAGAAGTGGGACTTCATGCCCACTTGCCCTTTTCAGTGCTGGGATTTTGTCTGATTTGAACCTGTACAGGTCTTGCACATGCTGCCACAGTTTCTATGAGATCATAAGTGTATTAGTTCTGTTGCATCAGGAGGATGCTGTTTCCTTCGAGACATTGTCATGCCTGGCTTTTACAATCTTGCCTCCTTTTCAGCACAGCTTCCTGAGCGTGGCGAGGAAAGATTTTATAAGGATGATAAAGACACCCCATTTAGGACTGGATGCTCCAAAGTCTCTTATTCTCTGCACACCATCCAGTTGTGGGTCTCCCTATTAATTCCCACCTACTGCATCTGTTGCAAGAAGCATCTCCAGTCAAGTGTGGTGGTTGTGGGAGCCTGACCCATGAGCTAGCTGGAAGTCTCAAAGGAATGGAGATGGGCTAGAAAGAATGACTGAAAGAGGCAGTGGGGAATAGCTAAGGGGACCTCAGACACTGGGTCCTCCAAGTCCCAAGGGGATGGACGTGGACTCTGTTTTGTTTTGTTTTGTTTTTTATAATAAGATTGTACAGCAGAATTTATACTTTGACCACTTTGTTATAATTTATTTTTATTTTATGTTTATTGGTGTATGTCTGTGTGTATATCTGTGTGAGGGTATCAGAAGCTGTGTAGGTGTTAAGAATTGAACCCAGGTCCTCTGGAAGTACAACCTATAATCATTGTAGCTCCAATGGAAATGTATCCTGACTGTTGGGAGCAAAGGAATACCACAAAGTTACTGTAAGCATAGGAGCTTAAAGCCCTACTCCAGGGAAAGGTTTCCCCAATGCAAGTGTAACAACTCTGCTCCCACGGGGGAGGGTTTTCCCAGTGCAAGTCTTACAGCTCTGCTCTGGAGAAGTGTTACAGCTCTGCTTAGCTCTATTCTGGAGAAGTGTTACAGCTCTGCTTAGATCTCCCTTAATGTTAACAACTCTGCTCTACTAGGAAACCACTCCAGTGAAAGTGTCACACCACACAAAAACCTCCCTCAAGAGGTTTATTGGGAAGGAAGAATCCAGGATGGTGACTGCCTTGGATAAGAAACAGCAGCAAACTGAACAGGATACAAAGTTTATATAGGGTTTTCTTGGGGTGGGCTTTCCAGGGTTGTTTGGGATTGACGGTTTTTGTGGTCTGATTCTAGGGCAAGTTCAGGGATTGGTAGGATTCTGTGCTCAGGGATTGGTGGGATTCTGAAGCCTAACTCTGGGACAAGCTCAGAGATTGGTGGGATTTTAAGCCCTGGTCCTGGGTTCAAGTCAGGGTCAGGGTGTTTGTTTTTTTTTTCCCCTTGGCCCTTTCACCTGGCAGGTGAAAACCTACAACCAGTGCTCTTAAACACTGAGCCATCTCTCCAGCCCCATGCTTTAACCACTCTTAAGTGGGAAAATTTATTGGCTTTCAGCTCATCTCCCTAACGTACAAACATCACCATTATTTAATTCCAGGACATTTTCCTTAAACATCAGCTGCATTGATTCATTTGTTCTTTTTTCTTTTGGAGACAGGGTCACATATAGGTTGGTCTGGAATCTGTGTAGTTGAGGATGACCTTGAACTCCTGATCTTCCTGCCTGCACCTCCTACGTGCTGGAATTTGAGGTGTGTGCCACCACTCCTGGTTTACCATGGTACGGGAGATCAAATGCAGGGCTTTGTGTAAGCTAGGCAAGCACTCTACCAACTGCGATGCATTCCTAGTCCCCATTGGCTTACTTTCTGAGTAACTGTTCATTAATTTTCTGCCTCTGTAGATTTTTATGTTAATAAAATGACTGTAATGCTGAACTTCTTTTTCTTAATAGAATGATACAATATTTTCAAAGTCCATCCATCTTGTGTGTGTATTCATATGTATACTTATGTATGTGTGTATATATATACATATACACATATATACATATATACATATATACATATACACATATACACATATATGCATAGAGAGAATATATATTATACTATATATAATCAGTTCATTAACTGCCGAGCATTTGTCTTCTTCACCTTGCAGTTACAATTGATAATAATACTTCTATACACACTTAGGCTTCTGTGTGGTCCCTTCTCTCCCCATCTTTGTTTTATTTATTGCATTTTTAAGATGGATGGCTTTTATATGTTTTTCTTGTCTAATTGACCTCATCAGGATGACCATTCCATGTTATATAGAGGTAAGAGCTGACATCCTTTTGGGTTCCTGACTTCAGAGCAGCTTTTGCTCTCACTATAGATGATGACTCTTGCCATGGTGTTTCCTTGTAGCTGATGTTAGCTGATTCCAGGAGTTGCCATATATTCCTAGTTATTCAGTGTCATTATTAGTAAAGGGTTGTAATTTGTTAAGTGCCCTTACTGGATCTGTAGAGGAGAACCTGTGGACATTGTCCTTCCTATGATACTGTTTTCAGAAGATATTTTACCAACATAAACCCTACTTCCTTATGGTATATAATGTAGTTTATATTTTGCTGGATTTGGGGTACAAATCTTTTTGGAGGATTTTTCACTCATATTCCAGTATTCTAAATGGATCCATCAGTTTGGTGCTAGTATAATTTTGGCCTCAGAGAGATCCAGAAAGTGTCTCACATCTGTTTTTCAGAAACATTGTAAGGGATTGGCATTGGTTTGCTAAGTAAGCAACCCATGATTATTCTTCCTGGTGGGTAGTTATTATTAACTATTATGGTTATTATTACCTTGTTTAAAACATATTCAGACTTCGTACTACATACATCACTTTTCTAGTTTCTGTCTTTCTGTCATTTGTTCATTTTATCTAGACATGTAATTACCCATCTAAGATATGCAGCATACTCTCTTTTGTTTCAGAGTTAATAATATGAATCCCTAGTATCTTTTTATTTTGATTAATCTACCTAAAAACCTTCTTGGTTCTGGTTCTCTCTCTCTCTGTCTGTCTCTCTGTCTGTCTCTCTGTCTGTCTCTCTCTCTGTCTGTCTCTCTCTCTGTCTCTCTCTCTCTCTCTGTCTCTCTCTCTCTCTCTCTCTCTCTGTCTCTTGTTTTTCTACTTTTATTGTTATGATTTTTTTCCTTCTGTTGGCCAGGGGTTAGCATGTTCTTCTTTTTTTTTTTGTATCTTATGTTTATCAATTTGGGACTTTCAGTTTGTTTGTTTGTTTGTTTGTTTGTTAAGAAGAATATTAGGTAGCTCATGCTGGCTTCAAATTCAGTATATAGTCAAGCCTTGAATTCCTAACCCTCCTGATTTGACTCCTAAGCACGGGTTTACAGGCCTGCTTACCTTGGCAAGTTTGGGAGGTGCTGCGGATTGAACCCAGGGCCTCTTGCATGCTAGGCAAGAATTCTACCAACTGAACTGTATTCATAGCCTGCAATATTTCTTTTTTTAAGTGCAGGCATTTACAACTGTTAAGTTGCCCTCTATACATGTTTTCTCCTCTAAAATAGCACTATAAGCTGCACCTCACAAAATTTAAAGTTTTAATTTACTTGAAGAATTGCCCCATCTACCTTATAATTTTTTAGTACATAGATTACTTTAGGATTATGCCCCTTAACTTTTGTATGGTTTGGTCTTACCAAATTCCTTCTGTTGCCGATCACTAATTTCATTGTCTTATGGTATAAGAACACAGCTTGATTATTCTAATACTATTCATTTATTGAGACTAGTTTTATGGTGTAGTACTGTTTATCTGGGTAAGTTCATCTGTACTTCATAAGAATGGATATTCTGTTGTTATTGGGTGGAGTGTTCTACCAACATCTGTTACATTTGGCTTATACAGTCATTCAAATTGCCTATAAAATAACCGACCTTCTGTCTATTTGTTTTATCGATTATTTAAGGTGTGCTAGGATTGAGGGCTTGGCTCAGTAGTGGAACACTTTTTTAATTTGTGAGAGGCTGTGGGTTAAGCTTCTGGCAGCACAATTAATGAGTTAATTAATGTGAAAGTGGACTATTGTAGTCTCCAACTGCTAATGCTGAAGTGTCTATTTCTTCCTCCACTTCTGCAAGTTTCTGCTTCAGGCTTTGAGTGTTTGTTGCTAGGTACATGTAATGTATGTCCATAATTATTATAGTTTGAACACCTTGATCCCTTTATCTCTATTCAATTTCTTTGTCTCCTATAACAAGTTTTTAATTAAGGCCTACTCTATCTGATACAGTTTTCTTTCATGTATTATTTGTATCATATATTTCTCCATCCTTTTAGTTATAATCTATTTATACCTTTGGGATCTAAACATTATCTTTTTGTTTTCATATTATTTGTCAATTATGTATTCCACTGAAGTATTCCATATATCTAATATAATTTGTAGTATGGTAGAGTTTAGATATGTCAATTTCCATTTGTTTCCTCCCATATATATACATGTCTAATATGTATATACTTTGTGTCGTCGTTTCTCTAGTCCTCCTTTATGCTCTTCCTTTGTGTTAATTTCTAGTTATTATTTTTATCTATCTACATATTTTAATTATTTCCTTGAAGATGGCCATTGTCTTCATTTATAACACTGTTATTAGATCTGAGCAAGTGGGAGCTTAAGGACCCCAGCCAGACATAGGACTGAACCACCCCCCCCCCACCAATGTGGGTGACAGTTAGGAGGTCTGGGCAGTCTATGGGGCCTGTTGCAGTGGAACAAGTATTTATCCCTAGTGTAAGAATGGACTTTGGGAGCCCATTCCCCATGGAGGGATACTCTCTCAGCCTAAATACACAGGGGAGGGCCTACGCCCTGCCCCAAATGATGTGACAGACTTTGATGATCCCCCATGGAAAGCCTCATTCTCCCTGAGGAATGGATTGGGGGTGGGGTGGGGGGCTGACGGGGAGCACGGGAGGATGGAAGAGAACTGGGATTGATATATAAAATAAGATTTTTTCTAATTTAAATAAAAATATAAAAAATAAAATGTGAATTTACCTAGAAAAAAGTAACACTATTATTCAGATCCATTCCAATTGAATTACAAAGTACATAAAACCTTCACTCCTGTTCCACTTTATTCTTGATTTCCTACTCTATGCTACTTTTAATCCACATGACATCTTCATCTATCATATGCACCTCAATACAAATATGTATATATGTATATATATATATTTGCATTCTCTCTCTATATATATATGTATATAATTTCTCAGTGGAGTTACCTTTTAAATAAAATAAAAGGAAAATAGTTACAAAAATATCTTTATAAAAACTTTTACTTATGGAACAGTCATATTTATCTATGTAGTTTTCTTGGCTGTTCTTCTGTTTCTTGAGCTACTGCCAGATACCCCTTCATTTAATTCTAGAAGATTCTCAATTCCTAAATTATTTCTTAAGTTTTTATTACATTTATTTATTCCGGGGAGGTATGCATGGAGGTCAGAGGGCAGCTTGTGGGAGTCCGTTCTTTTCCCTCTACCATGTGGGTCCTAGGGATCAGACTCAGTCATAAAGCCTGGTGGCAAGCATCTTTACCTGCTCCATCATCTTGTGAGCTCCAGAATGATTTTTTCGTTGACCAGGTCTGCCAGTAGCATGCCTCTCATTTTCTGGAGGGTATGTGAATTTCTCCTTCATTTCTAATGATAGCTTTGCTGGGTATAGAATTCTTATTTTGACAGGTGTTTTTCTTTCAGCATATTCTTTTGAATATGACATTCTACTGACTTCTGCTCTCCCTGGCTCCTGATGAGAGACCTGCATTTGGTAATTACTGAGAATTACTTGTCCACAAGGAAGGCCACTTCTCTCTTGGTACTTTTAAGTTTCTCTCTTAGGCTTCAATGTGCGAATATTTTTTTAGTTTATCCTACAGAGTGCTTTTTAAACTTCATATATAAATGTTTTACATAAACCTTGTGGATTTTTTTTATTTGGTTTTTCGAGACAGGGTTTCTCTGTGTAGCTTTGGACCCTATCCTGGCACTCGCTCTGGAGACCAGGCTAGCCTCGAACTCACAGAGATCCACCTGCCTCTACCTTCCGAGTGCTGGGATTAAAGGTGTGTGCCACCAACGCCCAGCCCTTGTGTGTGTGTGTGTGTGTTTTTTTTTTTTTTGAAAAATCTGGTTAATGAACTTTTCAATTTCAGAATGTCCGTTTAGCTATTTGCTGTATGTTTTCTATCTCTTTATTGATATCTTCTATTTTGTTTGACACCATTTTCATGGTTTTTTTTTTTTTTTTTGCTTTTTTTTTGAGACAGGGTTTTTCTGTGTAGCCTTAGCTGTCTGGGAACTTGCTCTATAGACCAGGCTGGCCTTGAACTCACAGAGATCCACCTGCCTCTGCCTCCCGAGTGCTGGGATTAAAAGTGTGCTACCACCACCTGGCTCATTCTTATGTTTTTATTTAGTTCTTAGACATGATTTTTTTTTGGCCAAAACATATTTTCTTTGTGACAAGGTTTCACTAATACAGCCATGTCTGGCCTGGAACTGACTGTGTAGCACAGGATGGCCTTGAACTCACAGAAATCCATCTGCCTCTGCATTCTAGGTACTGGAATTAAAGGCATGCACTACCATGCCCAGCCTCCCCAGATAGTTTTTAAATATTGATACTTTATTATATAAATATTATATAATTAATTGCATACAGCCGAAATAGACATTCTGAAGCTGTGGAGCTTCGTGTAGGATTTTACACTTTGACTACTGAACGTATACCACCAAAAGATGAAAAATTTATGACAGAATTAGAACTAGAAAACAGCCTTTCCTCCCTCAAGTTGCTTCCTGTCATGTATTTGGTCACAATGAGAAAAGTAGTCAATACATTGTGTATTTTTGTCATTTGGTGATTGTTTTGTCCTTATCCTGTCAAGTCTATATGTTTTATTCTTCTGCATAGCCACTCTAGTCCCCGTTCATTTTATCAACTAAGGATTAGAAAGATTTCCTTAAGAACTTGGGACCACTAAGTCTCCCAATCTTTGTAGTCTCTACATACAGGCTATGACATGCCAGGCAGTTGACAGCACTGTCCTTCTGGCTTGCACAAAGCTGAACATAGTGAGACCCAAGGGGCACTTGATTTTTTTGTTTTGTTTTTCTAATCATGTACCCAGCTTTCTAGAGTCCCTGGACATTTTCTAATCTCCATGGACTTCTCATTCTCTAGGTTTCCTTCCTTAAGTTCCCTTTGGTCACCTTGCTATCTCTCCAACTGTTTCCACCCCTCAGGCATCCTCAGTATTAAACAGCAGCCACTGGCTAGTTTGCTAATGTTTCGCGAAGTCTCTTCACTTGGTAGCTGAGTCAGGTCAAACACAGACAAGTTCCCTGAGTTGGGCTTCCCAAAGAACACCATGCAGGTCACATGATGACTGTTCTCTAGGAAAGGACCTTTGAGGAACCCCAGTCCGTCTGTCCTCCAGTGGCTCCCTGTGATGCTTTCACTGTGATTGTGGGATTTATCATTTTTCACATTACCACAGATAACAGTAAAAAGAAACGGTACACAGCAAATTAAAACACCTCAAGGTTTACCGTTTTAATTCAGATTTGAGCATTTTTCTTTCAGTAAACGTTCCCTAGGCTGTTGCAGTTCTTTGGTTAATTCCCAGAGTTCTGAAAGTGCTGCCTTGCTCTGATTGCTCTTCTGGAAAAGTTCCAGAAACTGAGTACTGCACGTTCCGACCATGTCACTGTCCTCTGAATGTGTGGTCAGTTTACATCCAAACCTCGTGCAAAGGCTTCTCTTCACAGTTAGACTCCAGTCCCCATCGAGGTTAGCCAGGTTCTGACCTCCTCATCCTGTCACCTGTTGCTCTTGCCCAGGAAATTCAAAGTTAACAGGGAACTCAGTAAGCAGGTAGAAAGCAAGACAGATAGGACCTCACCCTGCATTTACTGCCTACTGTAGCCATTCATTGTTGAGTGAATCAAAAGCCTGAGTGCACTTTGCAAACAACTAAGCAAGACTCATTCCAGTTCTTAATAACCATAACTTTATGGCTGATGAATCAAAACTTCTCAAATCTGTGTTGTCACTGGTAAAATGAAGTTGAAAATAGGGAGTAAAGGTGCTTGTCCCCATCCTGCCCACCTGAACTTAATCCCCGAGGCCAGCAAGGTGGAAAGAGGATCTGACTCCTAAAGGTTGTGTACACACATGTGTGCTCACACACACACACACACACACACACACAAATACACAAAATTAATTAAATATAACTTAACAATACCTTCTCATAAAAAGCTTTGAGGAATGAACATATTTTGCAATTACTTTCTATGGCTGGTTGTAGTCTGTTTTAACTGTGTCCAGTGTCTATACTTTTCATTCCTAACCTCATATCTTAAGACCTCTGTGACTTTAGAATCCCATTTTATGCATTATCTAAACCCAAGGACTATTTTCCTTCTCTTTATACTGAAGACATTAATCACAGGAAATTCTAAAGAATCTCCATCCTGTTAGTAAGGAAACAGTAAGAAACTGAAAAGAATGTGAACTGTGACAGGCTACAGGAGTCTATGGCAGCTGGGTGGTATGTTGGGCCCTTTGTTTCCAGAGATGTAGGGTCAAAGCCTTGGCCCTCTTGGCCTCACCAGCCTTGCTGTCCCCATCCACCCTCTTGGCCCTGGCAGCCTTAATAGGCTAGGCTCAGGCACCAGTCGCACATGTTCCAAGAATTAGTGAAAAACAGAGAACGATTGACTTAATGTCACATTTCGAAGAGGAGCCTCTCCCATCCCCAATTCCATTTTCTGGGCCCTGGCATGAGGTTTATTTAGGTTTAGGTAGAGGGCAAGAGGTATACATAGGTAAGCAATCCTGGTCAAGGTGTGGTCGTGCCCGTCATTGTCTCAGCTCCAGTCTCTCCTGCGAGGTGGACTGAGAACTTATCAGAATGGTGTGGAATCTCTTCAAAGAGACAAGGTCTCCCTGGATGGCACAAGGCTTCAGCCTTTTCCTTTTCCAGCATGAGACTCCCCAGAGAATCCCAATTCCTTTCGTTCATTGTCTCAACAGTCCGATAGCCAAAGGGAGGGGCCTTGCCACTGGGTTCATTGTCTCAACAGTCTGATACCAAAGGGAGGGGCCTTGTTGCTCTGTTTAAAATATCTTTGCTCCTGCCTAGGATAGCTCCACCTTCAAGGGTATGGAGCTCATTTTTGTGCTATCATTTAGCCTAGCTCTAAACTACTCTCACAGAGTAACAAGACCAAATATGAATTAATATATAAAAAAAGTTCCCACCTTCCCTGGACACTTTCTGCCTCTATGGCGCTACTTGCAGGACTGAAGTCTGCACTGGTGCTCCATCCCATACTGGTGGCCTGGGTAAGTACACTGAGGTGTGGCCCAGTGACTCACTCTGCAACTCACTCTCCAGGAACTGAGCCCAAGTCCACATGCACAAGAATGCCAACACCAGATGTCAAAAGTCAATGTTTTCTTAGGAGAGTAAGCATGTCACCAAATGATTAGCACCTCAAGCAATCTGAATCCATTCTACAGTCGCTCCTTTCCTCTTTTGCTTGTAGTGGGGATTACTTACTAGACACTCGGGGTTTCCATGAGAAAATAACTGACACCACCAGCACCAGCACCAGCACCAGCACCAGCACCAGCACTTTCTATTCCATGATATCTGTAACAGTGACCTTGGAAGCCCAGCAGTTAATAACTTCCTGTCTGAGCAGAGCTTTTGAACCTCACTAGGGTTTTAGGTGGGTGGGTTCCACTCAGGTGTGTTCCTCTGAAAATAGGGAGCAGCTTGCCTTTATGAAAAGGTACCAAACCCAGGAACCAAATGGTAGGGATGAGTGATGGCCATGGAAATGCTTTAAACAGGGACCATAAACCCCACCCACCCTAGCCTTTATCATTTAAAAAAAAAGAGGGCAAAAGTGGCCCTGTCCTCTCCTTGTAGGTGAGTACAAGATGGCTTACTCACTTACTTGTCTCTTACTGGCTATAAACCACTCCTAGTTAAGAGAAAATAGCAAAAGTGCCTGATTGGCTGAAAGCAGCATGGTACTGAAGGGCCCAAGGACACTGGATCCTCTCAACTTGGTTTTCTGAATGTAGGTGAATGTATATGATAATGATGATGATGATGATAAAATTTAATTATGTGCAGGAGAAGAGTTTTAGAGATTGCATAGAATATATTTAGACATTTGCTAGCCTGTTCATTAAATCAGTATGGAGTATTTAGGAGTACACTCAAAGAATACAAGGGCTAATGAGACATAATCCCTGCCTTTTGAAAACTTTTGATGTAGGGAATTTTCGGTTTGGATTGAGAGACTGAAGGATAACCTCTTCTGAGGAGAAAACCGTAAACTAAGATCACATAATTTCAGTTATTCTTACACAGTTCTACAAGAAGCACCCACCCATAAACACACATATCAAATTTCATTCAGGTCAGTGGTGTGCTCCTGTAATCCCAGAACTTTGAGGCAAAAGTGGAATCATGAGTTTGTTGTGGGAGAATCTTTTTGTACACTGTGAAGATGTGTCTCTGCCAAGGCACTTTCTGACTGGTTTAATAAAGAGCCGAATGGCCAATGGCTAGGCAGGAGAGGATAGGTAAGATTTGCAGGAAGTGATAGGAACTCTGGGAAGAAGAGAAGCAAGATTCGCCCACAAGTCATGGAGCAAGTTGAACATACAGTATGGAGGCGAGTTAATGAGCTCCAGGGAGTGGAATGTGGTGGTTTGAAAGAAAATAGCCCCCATGGAGAGTGGCACTATTAGGAGGCATGGCTTTGTTGGAGTAGGTATAGCCTTGTTGGAGTAAGTGTGTCAAGATGGGGGGTGGGCTTTGAGGTCTCCTATGCTCAAGCTATGTCCAGTGACAAAGTCTACTTCCTGGTGCCTGCACATCACCATGTCCCACCATCATTACAATGAACCGAACCTCTGAAATGGGAGCAAGCCACCCCAATTAAATGTTTCCATTTATAAGAGTTGCCATGTTTGTGGTGTCTGTTCACAGCAATAGAAACTCTAACACATGGTAAACTCACTGTGGTTTGGATTTGGAATGCCCTCAAAGGCTCATGTGTTAAAAGCTTGTCCCCAAAGTGGTGCTTTGGGAGGTAGTGGTAACTTTAAGAGGTAAGGCCTAATCCAAAGTCTCAGGTCATCAGGGAAGTGTTCTTGGGGAGGGGGACTATGGGACTCCCGTTTCCTCCACTTTGCCATATTTGAGCCAGGAGACAAAGTGTCCTTCACCACATGCTTACTTCTGTGAGATGCTGTCTCACCACTGGCCCAAAATTAACAAGGCCAAATAACCACAGACTGAACCCTCCCAAACTGTGAGCCAAAACAAACCTTTCCGTCTTGAAAGTCTATTGTCTTAGGCACCTGTTACAGTCTTGAAAAACTAATATGCTCCATTTGGCCTTCCCTTTTGGTGGCTTCAGATTTAGAGCTCCCAAATTTGTCATGAGGGTGGCAAAATCCTGTGCCATTTGATTGGGCTCATGGTAACAGAGGGGAAGGTGGTGCAGTTGTTTTTCTTTCCATTCAAACAAATGAATGCTATACATTTTTATGAGTCTGAATGTGTAATGAAGGTTTTCATAGGTTAAAATCCACACTGCATTTTTCCTTTATCCCTTCCTATCATCATAATATCCAAATTTTAAGACATGTGGCTGAAGAATTATCAAGAGAGCTGATTAGAAGAAGAGGTCTATCTAGCAAGCTAGTGTGAAGGAGAGGCCAGTCTAGACTTCCAGCATGAAGGAGAGGCTGATCTAGCTTGCCAGTATGCAAGGGAGGCCATTCTAGCTTGCCAGTGTGCAGCGATCTGAACATCTCTCCGGATCTTATCCCCTCGTGGGCTGGCAGTATCTTGAGACATCCCCTGTTTACCACCAACTCTGGAACAGTTCTTAGAAAGTTCTGAAGATTATCAATATTGACAGCCAAAATATCACTTATATCTTTTGTAATGTAAACAATCTAAAATGAACTATTGGTCTTTCTTATCAGTTCTTCTGAAAGGAGTTAACTAGAAAATGACTGGTAACAATGCCTCTTATTATTTGCAGGCTCAAGCTCTGCTAAAGTGCTCTTTTTTTAATTTAGAGAATACTTTATTAGCTTTTGTAATCAAACCCACATAGATAAAACCTTACATATTTAATACAGTTCAATGAGCCTGACTGGAATTCCAGTCAGAAAGACTAGGATTTCATATATATATATATATACTGATAATAGCAGTATGTCATGCATCAATAGCAGCAACTGCTAAAGTGTTCTTTATCATCTGCACTCTGGGCTTCTCGGGACTTTTAAATATTAATTCAGCCATGTATCCCGTGCTGAGTTAGAAGGTGAGAAGGAAGTTGTGTAGTTATTTGTTGTGTAGTTATTTGGTCTGCTGTGCTTGCCACAAGAGTCTTATTGTGTTTCATATTGTCTTATTCAGCTGTCACTCAGACCGGGCTTCGTAAATCAATTTATAATAAGACAAAAGCACTGAGAGTCAGTTAGGAATATTTTGTTCTGTGATTATATATTTAAGGCTAAACATTTTATGCTATCAATACATGGTATGCAGTAATATTTGATAATAAGCTTGTAGCTTAATAATGAACTTTTTTGCCTTGGAAAAAAATCATGAAGTTAACTTATAGGAGGGCACCTTTTTCAGCTTCTGAGATTTATCTAAGCCCAAGGGAATAGAACCATGGTATTCTATTTTATCATTTATTTTACTGCCTTGTATTTGTTATATACAGCCTCAATGCTGTACCTGAAGTTATAAATATTGATGCTGCTTTTCAAACAGGATTTCCACTACTCTTTTTTGCTATGGTTTTTATTGCCCCAATATTATGACACATTGGAATATACCTACAACTTTATAAGGAAAATGGCCATCACAACAATCTGAAAAATCGGTACGTGACCATGAAGTATTCTCCAGGAACAATGGTGAGATATACTTACGAGAGACAAAAGGGGTTTTCTTAACTGGGAAGATCAGAAAGCCAGGTCCATTCCTGGAGTAAATCAACAACTGAGGCTCACAGATGGAACTGGCCACACAAGTACGGGGTGTTGGAGACACAGACAGAGAAGTCTGTCCCTGTGAGGGAACTGAGGAGCCTCATGCCCTGTGCATGATTGAGTGAGAGACTGAGAGTGGTAAGAGAAAGAATGAGGCAGAAAGAGAGAGGGGGCTGGAGATCCAGGTGTTATTCTGAAAATTGTGCAAAAGCTTGATCTATTTTTGACAAGGCAAGGATGAATAACATTAGGGTTTTAATTTCTGATTGGCAATGGACCAAGCTAAATGGTAGGAGATGGGTGAGGAGAAGCATGTCATCCACGAATCAGGCTAGGGAGACTGAAGCCCAGCTGAATCGGTGGGAAGAGGAGTGAGAGAAAGGGAAGAGCTCCCAGAACTGCTCAGGAGGATGCTTGCATGGACCCAGCGCGCAGTGGCCAAGCCCCTGAGTTAATGACTCCAAGTCAGGCAGCCTGGTTTCAAGCCTCTACCTTCTTCCCTCCTCCCACCCTCTGTCTCCCAAGTTACTCCTTTTGGTGCAGAGCACCAAACCTAGGGCCTACAGCAGCTAAGCTCAACTTGATCACTGAGCTCTACCCAGCTTCCATGTCGCTCCTTCAGTGTGGCCTCCAATCTAGAAACTTTAGGATCCACTAAAGCACACACCCCGCCTTCTCCAGCCCTCATGCCCTGGGCCCACACTGACACCACCTGATAGTTGCCTGAGTCTGACTCCTCTCTATCAAGTGTGTGCTGCTCTTGTGGCTTCACCTGTATTTGGCTTTGCATGCTTCCGGTGTCCTTTCAGTGCTTATTAGTGCTGAGCGGTGCAAAGAACCAATGGAACTATGTTGTAACTGGAGCTTTAGGGTAAAAGCTCTTGCTCCAGCAGCCCCAACATGCCAGGGCCTGCCCCAGCCTGTCATTTTAAAAGATGAATATAGGTGAAAATGTAGCCACCCTGGGACTAACAAATTCCAGTAACTTCTAGGTCCACTTTCAGCAACTGATGTAAGTCTTAGATTTAGTAGCAGAAACATTGGGACAAGGAGCAAGAGGCATGCAAAATTAAGCTGTGCTGGTTACGATGTGGTTTGGTTGATCATGGTCCCAGCTCTGGTTCTAAGGTAGACACATACAGGCCTTACCGGCGCCATCATTTCAAAAGGGTCAATCCACTTGCTACAAGATGCTAACTTCTGCTCCAGAGTGCAGACTCTGCCCTCAGTCGTCTGAAGGAGTCCCCATCCTGCCGCTTGATGCTTTTACTTTTACCTATTTCTGTGCTTCAGCCTTGAAAGGAGAGTGAGGGAATTAAATCCAGGGCCTCCTGATGCCAGCTTGGTAAGCACACTACTAACTGAGTTACATTCTCAGCCCTTGTTCATTTACTTGTTTCTGAGATGGGGTGTCACCATTTGGCATGGCTGGCTTTGAATTCACCCAAGTGCTAGGATCACAGGTATGTGCCACCGTGCCTGGCAAGTTAAAATGGTCCAATGAAGAGCAAAGGACTTTTAAAGAAGTCACCCCACTTCTATAGGAAAATGATTATGTGTTTTGTTGAAAAGCAAAATGATTGTAGGGATGGCTCTGGAATGTGGCCAACAGTTCAAACACTAGCTAAAATATAGATGATCAAAATAAGGATAATTTTCTAAGAACACAGTGGCTAAAACTATTCTTCCATTGTTCTGTGTAGTGGAACAGATTCCTCAAGAGCTCTTGCAAATAATATGTTCTATTCAGGGCAGCCACTGATGCCAGATTCCACTAATGTGGACTACCTCTTTTGACAGATGGCATCTGATGCAGGGTTGTTGAAATGAGCTCTCATCTCTCATGATAACCCTTCATTCTCAAGCACCTTCTCTACTCAGTTGAAATTATATTTGAAGAGTTACATGGTTCAGGAATACAGTTTAGCTGGCAGTATACATGGAGATCAATCCCAGGATCCCCAGGGCTATTAAACCCCAGGGATTGCTGAAGTAGCTCATACCACTGGCATAGTCTTAAAATACGACATAAACAGATTTTTCTACATACTTCATCATCTCTGATTACTTCTGATGCTTAATATTATGTAAATTCTATGTAAGTAGTTGCTATGCCTGTACTGTTTAGGAAATAGTCACCCTAATTTTATAGGAAAACAGTTATAAATTTTATAGAAAAACAAAACGTTTTTGGGATTTGTCTATGGTGGGATTCAGTTCATGGCAGTAGAAACATGGAAAATGCTGAGTGTCTACATTGTGGGGTTCTTGTCTCGTCTTTTTTTGCTTGTAGGCTCTATCAGATGTAGTAAGAATTCTGATATGATTTACTTTGAATTTGATGTCAAAATACTGGAGCTAATACAACTTTCATCCATGCCTCCACGAGCATGTTAACAAGGCCTAAAGAAGAAGTAGAAATGAGGTAGACTTGTGACAAGACAATGAAGGGCTGCTTTGTTGTTTGGAATTGGTTTGGAGCTTTAGGAAGGCTGGAGAAATGGGCCAACCTAAGTGAAAAGAGTCATCCAGTGTGTCTGCTTTCTCCTTACTATTAGAAGTTTAAGTAATGACCCAGCCTCACAGACTATCTATCTAACCAATATTTCCAATAAGCTCTACACTTTCCCATCACACAGAGACTAAACAAAAAATAATACAGCTAGTTCTCCCAGGACTTGGCCATTATCCCAAATTTCTCAGGGTTTCCTAAAGATGCCATTGCCACAGACAACAGGATGCAGTCTAGAAAGCATGACGTCCACATTCCCACAAGGTGGAGTGGATAGTTTTTTGTTATTCAATTGATTATGGAAGTTTATCATCATTTAGGAAGGTTGGTTACAAGTTGTTATTGGTTATGGTCAGGAAAAAAGCTGAACAAAGGATATTAGATTCAGGGATCTCTTTATGACAGGAAAAGCAGGGGATATACTATAGAAATGATGGGGTAAATGGGCAGGGTTTGAGACTACTTTTGAACAACCTCTAGTCCCAAGTATTTTACATTGATATCGATTTTTGTATTTTGATACAAATTGAAGGTCATTTTTGTTATACAGTTCTATATGTTTCTACTCTTTTTTAAGGTATTGTACTTATGCAGCTTACTTAAAAATGTAATGTAAAATTCTTGAAAACTATTTAGGATAATAAAGAAAGACAGGTTAGTAGTTAGTCATCTATAACAATAAAACTTATAGTCATGTTTGGTATGTTTTTAAGGTCAAACAGATATATATATATATTATATATATATATATATATATATATTTTACAGATATATATCTGTTAAATAGATAGCTAGTCTTCAAACACTTCAAAGAGCTACAAATATGACATTTAAACTATTTTAATAACATAAGGCTTTTCTTGGCAATGATATAATCTGCTCCTGGCAGCACCAATTTACTTCATAAAAGGACAATGGGAATTGAATAACCTCCACGTGGAGTTTTCTTTCAATGTGTCAAAGCTAGCCATTTGGTCAAGAAACTGCTCTATGCCTCAACTGCTGACAGTATGCTATCCAAATAGGACAAGGAGGACACAAAAGAAGGCAACTGCTAAACTTTACTGAGACAAAGATAGTCCTTCAAAATTCCTGCTTCACAAGAAAGTCTGTCATATGTTCTAGAACTGTAGGCCAAAGATGGATGCCCCAATGTTGCAGAGGAACCATGGATGACTGTCCCAGGCAGCCAGCTGTTTCTGTAATGTCTTAGTTTTGGAAATTTCTTGCTCTGTACTACCTATTTTTATCAAGAAATATTATATCCTTCTTGGGTCTCTGATGAGGATTAAAAACTAGATAAGTTATAGTTACAGTTTTCCTTGTTAGCAAATTCAGAAAGGAAACTCACAAAGGGGTATAAAATATATAAGGTTGAGAGACATAAAAGCTTAAATTGTTTATTTGAAAATGTTTTAAGATCTAAAAAGATAGTTTTGGATTGGTAATATAATTACCAATACAAATTAGGATAAAAAGTAAATTAGGTACAAAATTTCTGACTCACCAAGATAGGATAGGTAATAAAATATTTTCATTGAATATAGGTAGACTGTAATTCTTACCTGATAAATGTAATTCTTACCTGATAATTGTTCTTATTTATATAGTTTTACTAAGCTAGACTTAAATCTTTTCCTTTTTATTTAGACAAAAGTGGGGAAATGTTGTGGGATATTTGTACATTATATTAAGATAAATTGCTGTGATTTATTTAATAAAGAGCTGAACAGCCAATAGTTAGGCAGCAAGTACATGTGGGACTTTGGGCAAAGAAAGAACTAGAAGATGAATCTAGGCACCTGAGAGATGCCAGCAAGACGTGGAAGAAGCAGGGTGGGTGGTATATGACAAAATGTAGATTAGTAGAAATGGATTAATTTATGTTACAAGAGCTAGTTAAAAGCAAGCCTAAGCTAAAGCCAAGTTTTCATAATTAATAAGAAGTCTCCATGTCATTTTTTGGGAGCTGGCTGGTGAAATAGAAGAAGAATCTTCACAGTGTACATGGATTTTTTTTCCTTCCAAAGCCTCATGTGTCTAGAGCATCTAGACATAGATTTTATGTAGATAGTTGCTTCTGGAATTGTCTTTTTCTTTTATGTCCACTTTTAGAATTGCTGGTAAATATAGTCCTTAATATAACCATAGTAGCACATGAAGAATGACAGCGTCTTAGTGTGCCTTTTGTTAGTGTACCAGAATTTCCAGGTCTGGGGAAACCTATAACAAGCTGAAGTTGGTTTGGAAAATGGTTCTGGAGACTGAAAAGCACCTGGTGTGGACTTTTATGTTACATCATCCCATGGCAGGAGAACATGGAGAAGAGAAGGCAAGGGAGAGCAGCTCATGGCTATAGCAAGGCCACTGTCATGATTCATAACACAGTTATCGGATAGTAGCATCAATTCATGCCCAAGGACAGCGCCCTCATGACCTACTCACCTCTTATCAGGCCTAATTTCCCAATACTGTTGATGAGGCTTCCAACAGGAGGATTTGAGGGCACACGGAT
The DNA here is from genome assembly GCF_003668045.3 of Cricetulus griseus. Classification (NCBI taxonomy): domain Eukaryota; kingdom Metazoa; phylum Chordata; class Mammalia; order Rodentia; family Cricetidae; genus Cricetulus; species Cricetulus griseus. Next base: position 258,240,817 of record NC_048596.1, on the reverse strand, counting down.
ATTCAAGCTACAGCTGACAATGACTGAAGATCTACAAGTAGAAGCAGCTGTGGATGATTCTGAAGTGTGCGTCCTTTCACAGAAAAGCACTGGAGAATAGAGAAACATGCTTGGCATGCCTTATACAACAGGATAGGCTGCAGGGGTGCAGGTGGGGAATACTCTTTATGACCCATGACAAGTTCAGTACATGGTGGTGTGTTTGAGCAGCCACACTGAAAAGCCCTGGGGATTAGCATTACGGCAGAAGGAGTGACAGATAATAGCACTTATACTTTAAATCTTGGTCTCCAGAGCCCCAAGTTGTGAAAACCCTTCGATTTGAAGGGGAGCTAAAATTCATAATTCCATGCAGGGGGAGCTGTTGTCCATAGCTCTCTCGGAAGCTAATGGCCCCCTGTTGTAGTCATAATGTAACTATGGTAGTAGTGGCCAAACCAAAAGAGAAAAACAGCAAACAGAATAACTTTTTATGAATATACTTCCTTTCAAATACCCCACCCCCATAAAAAACAAAGTTGTCAACTTAGTCGGAGCTGTGTTCCTTCCAGTATAAGCCTTCTTCTGGGCTGTCAAACTCCTAATATTGGTGGGTGGCAAGATGACGTCATTGCTGCTCAGCAGCTTGTAGTAATTTCCACTCCCAGCTTTGCACAGAGGTTGAGATAATGGCTGGAAATGGGATTTAGGGTTTCAGATGAAAGTCACACTTTTCTTTTCCATTGCAATCACAACATTCTTCTCTTGAGTGGGATAACAATTGTGCTGTCACCAACATTATGTCATGCTATCTCCCTTGAAATAGCATTGTGTAAGCATGCGAGCACAGCTGTGAAAATAAAACATATTTGCTGGCAGCGTGGTTAAATCCTGCAGGCACATACTAATTGGTTTGCCTTTTTAAGAGTAATATCAAAGATGTAATGTGAGAGGGTTGCTGCTTCAAATGAGCCAGGAGAAAGTTCAGGAACTCTGGGGCTACTAGAAGATCAGGCCTGGGCTCTTGTCATGATTCCTCTGCCTGCCTGAGCTCCCATTGTAAGTCTCAGTAGGAACACCCTGGACAGCCAGTGAAAGCCTCCATTGCTACGCTAACCTACACTTGGTCCCTGGGATCTGGCGGACCTTGGGGGACAGGTGTATTGTCAGTTGATAGCCAAGAGAGGGACCGTGGCGTGTTTCATAGTCTGAAGGCAACATTTATTGTAGCTATTGTCAGGATCTGAAAACTTTGAGTATCTTTGCAATAGCCCAGAGCTCATCAAATAAATATAATAAAGACACAATCAATTAATTACTGTTATGTACCAGGGTGTGGAGGTTTGAATGAGAAGTGTCTCTTATAGGCTCATATATTGAACACTTGGTCCCAGGTTGGTGGCACTGTTTGTGGAGATTACGGACTGAACATTTCGGGGAGCCTTGCTAGAGGAAGTACATCCCTGGGGGTGGGCTTTGAGAGTGTTTAGCCTCACCCTACTTCAGTTTTATTTCTGTTCCCTAATGTGCTGACAAAATGTGATCGGTCAGCTTCCTGCTCCAGCCACCTACTGTCATGCTCTCCCCTGCCATTATGGACTTTCCCTCTGGAGCTGTAAGCCAAATTAAAGTCTTTTGTCTATAAGTTGACCTTGGTCATGACATTTTATCACACCAACAGAAAAGTAACCGAAACCAAAAATGTACCCTCATGTTAGAAATACGATCCGATGTTCCAGCAGTGGATAGGAAGGGATTAGAGGTGCCTCAAAGTAAGTTGAAGAAACGTTGCCTCCTTTATCCTACAAAAAACTGTCAGAAATGCCTACTTGGAAGTTACTTCATCCATGATTTCTCTACAAACTGTGTCTCTGAGAACCCCCAGATACTCACCTCCAGAGTCATGGGCAGAAGGTTTGAACAGTGATGGCTACAGGATATTTTCCTTCACAGACAGTTCAGTAGCTGGGGCTCTACTAGTTTCCGTTCTTATTCATCCATTTTATTATCTTGTGTCTTATCAAGAAAGCAGCCGGGGATTTGCTCAGTTGGTGGAGTGCTGGGCCTGCATGCAGGAAGCCCTGGGTTGAAGCCCCAGCATTGAATACATTGGGTGTGATGGTACACACCTGTAGTCCCAGAATTTAAGGATTTGAAGGTGAAGGACATCCTCAGTTACGTAGCTTGAGACCAGCCTCGGATACATGAAATGGAAGAGGAGAAAGAGAAAGGCGGAGGATGTGTTGGTGTTCCTGGCAGCGGCAGTAAAAGGTACTTCCATCACACTGTGTATCGATCGGCATAAGCCATGGTATCGCCAATCTTAGGGTTTCTATTGCTGTGTAAAAAAACACCATGACCAAAAAGCAAGTTGGGGAGGGAAGGGTTTATTTGGTTTACATTTCCATTATTGTTGTTCATTGTTGAAGGAAGTCAGAACAGGAACTCAAACAGGGCAGGATCCTGGAGGCAGGAGCTGATGCAGAAGCCATGGAAGGGTGTTACTTACTGGTTTGCTTCCCATGGCTTGTTCAATCCACCTTCTTGTAGAACCCAAGACCAGAAGCCCAGGGATGGCACCACCCACCATGGGCTGGGCCCTCCCCCACTGATCACTAAATGAGAACGTGCCTTACAGCTGGATCTCATGGAGGCATTTCCTCAACTGAGCCTCCTTCCTCGGATGGCCCTAGCTTGTGTCAACTTGACACGCAAAACCAGCTAGTACAGGTGGTTTGAAAGAAAGGCTCTTGAAGGGAGCGGCACTATTAGGAGGTGTGGTTTTGTTGGAGTAGGTGTGGTCTTGTTGGAGGAAGTGTGTAGGTGGATTTTTCTTTGGGCCCCCAGCTCACAAAAAAAAAAAAAAAAATGACATGGAGAGTTATTAATTATGAAAGCTTGGTCTTAGCGTAGACTTGTTTCTAACTAGCTCATAACTTGAATCAATCTTTTTCAATTAACCTATGTGCTGTCATGTGGCTTGTGACTTTCACATCTCCTCCTGCTTCCTCTGTGTCCAGCTGTTCACCCCCTCCTCTTTCTTCTTCCCAGAGCTCTCTCTGTGCAGAAGTCTCAGCTATACCTCCTGCCTAGTTATTGGCTGTTTAGCTTTGTATTAAACCAATCACAGTGATATATCTTTACAAAGAGTAATTAAATATCTCACAATAAGAAGTGTGTCACTGTGGGGATGGACGCTGAGATCTTCTGCTCGAGATGTAATCAGTGTGGTAAACATGTCGCCTGTGGATCAAGCTGTAGAACCCTCAGCTCCTTCTCCAGCATCTTGTCTGCCTCCATGCCACCACCATGCTTCCCACCACGATGATAATAGACTAAACCTCTGAAACTGTAAGCTGCCACCTCAATTTAATATTTTCCTTTATAAGAGTTGCCACGGTCATGGTGTCTCTTCACAGCAATAGAAACCCTAACTGAGACACCAATCATTCACTCTGGGGAATCCATGTCTCCAAAATGGCAGCATATTCTGAGGTCTGTATCACCAGGGGGAAATGGTGGTTTTCTTTGATAAGGTCTTCATCATAAAGTATCACAATCTAGTGAGTGTAAACATCAGGAGAATACTTTTTGTCAGATTTGTGGATACTGGAAGCTCAGACTGGTTCTTCTTGAAGCCCTTCTCCTGGGCTTGCAGAAGGTATGTCCTCTTGTGTGATCTCACTGTGTGTGTGTCTGTGCCTTATATCTCCTTTGTATAAGGACTATAAATGGTCTCACTGTAGTTTAATCACCTCTTTCATGGTCCTGTCTTCAAACAGTCACATTCTGAGGTCCCTGGGTTTAGGATTGCAGTTCTGTATCGGCAGCATGTACAATATCCCAAGGCTCTGAGCCCAGACCCACTCAGCCTGCCTAGGTAGAATTACAGTGGTGTAACTAGGAAGGATCACTCAAGACTCTTGGTGACAGTCCCATGTGGATCTAGCTTCAGAGCCCTAAGGTAAAATTCTATTACTAACCCTCTTTGCATTTAAAAACCAGTTCTTAGTGTCTTACATGAGGGACAAGCTCAGAACAGTAGAAAGATTTTTCTTCCCTAGGAAAAGAGTGGATTTCTTCCTTCCCTTCTGCCAACAGAAGTTTCCAGAGTGTAGGGCATCAAAAAAAATCTATTTGAGGGCCTCATTAGCATGCCTATTTTGCAGACAAAAAGTCTGCCAGCAAGTCTTTGGCAGAGCTAGACTGTAAGTCAGAAATTCCATTTATGAACCCCAGTGACATAGAATTGAGTGACCACCTCTGCCGACATTCAGCTCTCTCTGTTGAGGTCCCCAGAAGTTTCCTGGCTCTATTCATCGACCCACCTGCCTCTAGCTGTCATGGCATTCTTCCTGCTAAGGTGTAGCCAGTGTGTGTCAGGGTTTGGCTGGACAACAGGAATCATGCCACTGTGTTTATAAAAAGCACAGAGGCTTTTTAATCTAGTAGAAAAGTCTTCATTACATCATTGAGGTGCGTCCACCATTACATATACTTGATGTATTTTATATTATGTCTGACTTTCATGGGTGAAGCTATGGAATCTTCTATGTTTAGTTAAACACCAAGCAAGAAGGCCCAACTGAGTAAATACCAGACACTCAAGACCTAGAATGTTGGCTCAAAGGCACACGATTTCACAGCTCTTCAGTTATATGTAAATCTGAAGAACTAAGGCTTTGAAGTAGTTGTACTAGCTCAAGGCAATCAATCAGTTCTTACAGGGTCTGTCGGGATTAATACTGACTGTCAATTTGGCAGGTTCTAAACTCACCTAGAAAACAAGCTTGTGGGCATGCCTGTGAGGGATTGTTTAGACGATGCTCATTGGAATGGAAGACCCACCATAACTAGGCTGCACTTTTTCATAGGACCCCAGAGTGAATAGAAAGGAGGTGAGATGAGCAGTGACGACCATGGTCCCCTGCTTCCTAACGGTGGATGCAATATGACCAGCTGTCCCTGCTCTGCTGGACAGCACCCTGGAACCTGAGCCAAAGCAAACCCCTTCTTTCTTAAGTTGCATTTATCAGGGTGTTTTATCACAACATAAGGGGAAAGAACGCAGTCCATTTGGTGTTTATACAATAGATTTTTAAAAGGAAGGTAAAGGGGCATATTACTAAAATCTCAGGACTAGGAAAGCAGAGGCAAGAGGATTGCTGCAAGTCTGAGGTCAGTTTGAGCTATGTAACTAGTTCCAAGCCAGCTAGGGCTACATAGCAAGACAACAAAAACTCAGAAGGTAAAGGAGAAGCTAATGACATACTCAGAAGAGATTAATTATGAACCCCAGTTCTTTGTGTGTGGTTGTGTGTGTATGAAAGAGAGAAAGAGAGAGAGGGGGGGGAGAGAGAACACACATGCACATGTGGAGGCCAGAAGTCAATGTCAGGCATCTTCCTGGTTGCTTCTTCTTCTCATTCCTCTGCCCCCACAGGATCTCACTGAACCTGGAACTCACTGGTTACTCAGACTGGTAGACCAGCAAGCCCCAGGAATCTGCCTCTCTGTCACTGGGATTATAGATGTTACCATGGTACCCAGATTTCATATTGGTGGTAGGATTTCAAATTCAGGCCCTGGTGCTTGCATGATGTAGCTAGAAGCCTGTGAGTGCCAAGGAGAGGAATGTGGTGATTTGAATGAGAATGGCCCCCATATGCTCATAGATTTGAATGCTTCATCACCAGGGAGTGAAAATGTTTGAAGGAATTAGAAGGTATGGCCTTGCTGGAGAAAGGATGGCCTTGTTGGAGAAAGCTTGTCACTGGGGGTAGGCTTTGAGGTTTCAAAAGCCCATGCCAGGCCCAGTGTCTCTCTGTCTATGGATCAGAGCTCTCAGCTACTACATGACAAAGACAGCACATTAACCAACTGAGAAATTTTTCTGAATGAGCTCTTGTTTCCATGGAAATATAATTACTAATAATTAGAGGGAGAAGAGAACATGTTTTGTATAGGATTTTAAAATTTTGCATTTCTTTCAGTTTTCCCTAACAGTTTTTTTGTCATTGCCAGACATTTTGGCTCAAACACAGGAAGACTCCACATGTTCCTTCAGTGAAACAGGTACAGTGAACGTGTCTGTCTGTCTGTCTGTCTGTCTGCCTGCCTGTCTGTCTGTCTATCTATCTATCATCTATCTATCTGATGATATAGATAGGACTTCTTTGGAAATTAAGAGATATAAACTGCTACTTTATTAGACATTTGAACGCACAGTCCTGTGATTTTTTTTTTGTTTTTCTAAAAGGTTTTGTTTTTCAAAGGTATATGCCAAGTTAGTCCAAATTGGTAGAGTAAGTGACACAACATTTCTAAATGCATATTTATAAAATAAAATATGACAGAACTGAGACATCCATTATTGCAGAAGGAGACTATTGACTTTTGCTTGAATTGATTGATTGACTGATTTTTTTGAGACAGGGTTCTCTGTGTAGATTTGGCTGTCCTGGAACTTGCTCTGTAGAACAGGCTGGTCTTAAATTCACAGAGATCCACCTGCCTCAGCCTCTCCAGTAATAGGATTTAAGGCATGTACCTCCACTGCCTCGTGTGAACTAATTTATTTTAAAGATTTATTTTTCTTGTTATTTTATGTTTATGTGTGCGTGTTTATGCCACATGTGTGTGGGTATCCAAGGAAGCCAGCACAGGGCATTGGACCTTCTGCAGCTGTAATTACAGGTGGCTGTGAGCTCCCTGATAATAGACTCTGTAAACTGAACTCAGGGCCTATGCAAGAGTAGCAGGTGCTCTTAATCTCTGAGCCGTCTCTTCTAGAGCTGAATTTCCCAATTTAATTTGAAAAAATCCACAAGCATATTTTCTTTAATTGTGTGGTCAGTGTTTAATTTGCAATCCACAATGGATTAAAGTACAATAAAGGAAATTGAAAGTTCTAATTTTTTTTCAATTCAGAATATGCTATCTGAAACAACAACAAAGGAAAAACAAACCAGACAAATAACAGAACGCCGTGTCATCACTGTTCCAGAGACAATGGTGCCCTCATTGAGCACAGATGATCAGGGACATAACTTACCCACCAAACTTAAATATGTAGCCTAAGAAATATAAAATTAGGAAAAAAAAACATCAATCTTCACAGAAAGATGAAGTGTAAGTCATCAGATCATCAGTAGTGAAGCCCCTTCCAAGGCTGTGGAGCAGCCTTCTGGGAAGGAAAGGGGTAAAACTACAGGCTCCATGGAGTCTAGACTGCGTTGTGGAGAAAAGAGTGGTTCATGAAAGGAACCTGGTGTCCTGAGCTAAGGTCCCTCAAAACATTTATGCTGAAGCCAACAAACTGGTCTAAGGTAGCGAGAAACCTCAGTGGGTTTCTCATGACTGGGGTGACATTTTTCACCCCAGTCACAAAAGAAGTTCTAGGAAGCTGTCCTGCCCCTGCTGTCACATAAGGATGCAGGGAGAAGGTGATATCTGAGTCGGCCATCCCCAGACACTGATGTTTTGATTTGAGACTCTCAGCTTTCAGAACTGTGAGCAATACATTTCTGTTTATAAGCCACTTGGTGTGTGACATTTTGTCGCAGCAACCTCCATAAATTAAGACACTCAGAAAGTTATAAACAGTTTAAGTGTATGAACTGCTAGGATCCCCTATTATAGGGTCAGGGTGGTGTACAGAGACCCATGCTTATAATTAGTGAAAATAACAGTCACAGGGATGGTAATTGCCTAGTAAAATTGGGCTGGAGACTTTGGAGCAGTAATGGGAGCTAGTAATGGGAACAGCATCCCTGGATGGTGACAGTGATGGATCATCTTGGCCATCAACTTGACAAACCTGAGAAGAGGGAACCTTAGCTGAGGAATTGCCTCTGTCACACTGACCTATGGGCATGTCTGCTGGACATTTTCTTGATTGCTAACTGATGTAGGAAGGCATAGCCAACTGGGAGGTGCCATCCCTAGGCAGGTGGTCCTGGGCTGTATAAGAAAGCAGGCTGAAGGCTGGGTGATAGTGGTGCACACCTTCAATCCCAGCACTCAAGAGGCAGAGGCAGGGAGATCTCTGTGAGTTCAGGGCCAGCAGGGTCTACATAGTGAGTTCCAGCACAGAAATCCTGCCTTGAAGAACAAGCAAAACAAAACAAAAGACAGGCTGAGCAAGCCAGGGGAAGCAAGGCAGTAAACAGCTCTCCTCCTTTATCTCTGCTTCAGTTCCTGCCTCCAGGTTCCTGACTTGAATTCTGCCATAGCTTCCTTTGATAGTAGATGGACTGTAACCTGTGAACCAAAGGAACCCTTTCCTCCCTCTAGTTTGTTCCGTGATTTATAACAGTAACAGAGCAGCAAACTAGAGCAGTGGCCTAAAAAAAAAAAAAAAAACATCAGTCTGTACCAAAACAGTAGCATCTATGTAGGAGGCTGGGCTGAGGAGCGTCATGGCCACAAGCCTGGTGGCAGACAGAGGGGCTTCACTGTAGCCACTGGAGAGTCACAGAGTTCTCTCATCAACATAGCTATGACTTGGATGCCCTCTGTTCTATCTACTAAGACTGATCACTCACTAGGTTAGCATCAATCAGAAAAAAAAAAAAAAAAAAAAAAAAAAAAAAAAAAAAAAAAAAGCTATGCTATCCATAAAAATGTCCTCTATCATGAAATCTGAGGTGGGGTTCAGAAAAATAGATTTTTGGATTTTTTTTTGGTAAGTCAATATATTTCAAATGACATTTTAAATCTCAATAACATTCACAGAATAGCTCCCCTTGAATACAATGACTGTGAGGTGACTGCAGAGGAGTGAGTTGAAAAGTAGGCAGACCATAAAACAAATCAGTGGGTTATTGAAGAAACGGTTTAGAACCAGAAAGATGACATCAGGCTTCAAGAAGCATTAGAAGTGGGAACGGACAGAATCAACCCTGCCAAGAGTGATTCCAGTAATGGAGAAGACAGCCTGGAAGTGGCACACGCTCTCTCTCTCTCTCTCTCTCTCTCTCTCTCTCTCTCTCTCTCTCTCTCTCTCTCTCTCTCTCTCTCACTCACACACACACATACACACACACACACACACACACACACACACACATGCAGGCACACATGCACACGTGCGTACAACATATGCAAACAAGATATCAGTCCAGCAGAATCCTGCCACAGGAGGATTTCTTAGAAACCCCAGGGATTGTGTATTCATCAGGTGACAGGCATTGCACCCACCTAAGACAGGCCCTCTCACTAGTGAGTCACCACTGGGGACAGGCTCAAGGGCCCGTACCCCTGATCTCTGAGCTCTTGGTTCCTGATAGACTTTGGGAAGGAGGTACCATTGTCTTCAGTTGCGTACACACTGGTGAAATCACCAGGCTCCAATGGTTAGATCCAATCCCAAGGCCACAACAGACAACTGTGGTCAAACCCAGACACACACACACACACACACACACACACACACACACACACACACACACACAAACACATGAATGTGGGGAAAAAACTAGTAGAGAAGATGAGAAGGGGCCAGGATGGGAGGGAGAAAGATAAGAGGTGCTGAGAGCAATTAGGATACATTACATACGTGAATGAAATTTTCAAAGGACAAATTTAATTAATAAAAAAGTAACACACCACACACACACATACACAATCCCAGTTTTAATCTCAGACCCACTACATCATCAGAATCTGAAATTTATCAAGCTCTCCATGTGATTTTATAGCCACACTAAAATCTGAGAACTCAGGCTGAGGACTGGCTCTCAGTGGGTGGGAGCATTTGCTGTGTGAGCATGAGGACTGGAGTTCAGATCTTCAGCAGGCACATGAAAAGCAGTGACAGTGCCATGCTCCTGTAACAGTGTGTTAGGGATGTGGCAGAGGCAGGAAGGTTGCTGGTGCTTGCTGACTGCCAGCCTAGAGGAAAACTAGCAAGGACCAAGTTCAGTGGCTAGTGATGTTCTTTGCTGCAGCTTCAGGAGACACGATCCACCAAACTCAACAAACCCACGTGGAGTTTATTGGGAAAGGGAGCCAAGGGAGGGGAGCAGGAATGGAAAGAAGAGAACAGGCAGGAGGCACTGCTTATATAGAGAATGGGAAGAGTTTAGAACAAGCCTCAGCAGTTGGGCTGTTGAAACTGGAGTCATGAAGCTGCTGTTGGCCCAGCTCCCTGTGGCCCCAGTTCTACATGTTTTCTGCATGCCGAGTCCTTATGCATCCACCTAAGGCATGCACAACGCAGCCATGCAACCTTTGACAGCCTTTGACAGCTGTCAGTGAGGAGCGATCACCTGTCAAAGATGGAACCTTGAGCAAGGGAAGGTAGCCTGGAGAAGAGTGATCCTGGGGCAGGGAGAGAGCCCGAGGATTAGAGGCCCTGAGACCAGGAAAGGCTCCCTAAGGAGAAGGCCCAGGCCCAGGAGATGGCTGGTGAGGAGTGACAGGTGGGTACTGAGGACAAAACACAGGGCAGGAGAAGGAGAGGAGTTGGACCCAGGAACAGGGCCAGGTTACCCAGGGCCCAGAGAGAAGGAAAAGCCTGTATATCAACAAGTGATAGAAGAGAATCCTTAATGTCCTCCTTTGGCCTTTGAGGGCAAATGGATATGCATCCAAATGCATGATAGCAGGGTGGGGAAGGCAATAGTAAACCCAGTATTTGATCAAAATAGAAACTGAGGACTGTAATGACTGAAGTAGAATCAATTCTCCCCTCCCCTCCCTCTCCTCCCTCTCTCTCTGTGGAGGGTGGGGGTGCACATGCCATGGCATTTGTGTGGAAGTCAGAGCAAAACTTACGAGAATTAGTTCTCTCCTTCCACCGCGTGAGGTCTAGAGATTGAACTTAGGTTGCCAGGCTTGGCAGCAGCCTTTACTATACCATCTCACCAGCTCCATAGACTCAAACCTTAATAAATGAATATGGAGGGCTAACATATATGCTTATATAACTACAGGAAACTTCTCCAGGTCACCTTAGACCACCCCTTTCATATACATCTTTCTTATATGCCTCAAGAGTAATCGTAGAATGTACTGGAAATAGACTTGAGAGAGGAAAAATTGCCTGAAATTGCCAGGCTCTTTCTTGGCCCTCCAGATGTTCAAGGTAATATCTTTTGGTAGTGGTGGTGGGTTGTTTGTTTGCTTTTTCAAGAAGATTTCTCTATATAGCTCTGGGTGTCCTGGAACTCACTCTGTAGACCACGCTGGCTTCAAACTCTGCCTCTGGAGTGCTGGGATTAAAGACTTGCACCACCACTGCCTGGCATTCAGCGTAGCATCTTGACTTAAGGAGGAGTTTCCTGGGATAGCCTAAGCTTTGTTCATCTCTTCCAGGAGGCATGCCCTTCAAAGCTCAACCCAATGAGTCACTTGGGCCCTGAGGCATCTCATTCAGGCAGACTGATTTCTGTCCTCAGCTGTAAAGAAGTATAACAAATGCAGCCTAGACCTCACCTGCTAGTTCTTGGGCCTGTGTACTGGTACACAGTGGGTGGGTGGTAAGCTGGTACTGGTTCACAGTGAGTGGTAAGCTAGGTACTGGTACGCAGTGGGTTGTAGGCTTGGTACTGGTACACAGTGGGTGCAAGACTAGGTACATACTGGTACATAGTGTGTGAGTGGTAAGCTGGGTACTGGCACACAGTGGGTTGTAGGTTGGGTACTGGTACATAGTGGGTGGAAGGCTGGGAACTTTGTCCCTTACTGCTTATCTGCAAGTAGTTAACCTGTTCCATGTTACTGGCCAGCTGTGAGTGTGCTCTGTCTCCAGACACAAGCAGGTTAGTAACCAGCACACAGCTTTGTAGTAATGTAAAGCAATGCCTTTGAAATAAATGCTATCAAAAACCTCAAATAGAGAGGTAGAAAGAATGGATAATAGAAAATAAAATGAACCTATTTAAAGATTTCAATAGAGGCCTTAATTTGGGGATGTTTTACTCTTTAAGTTGGTAGGCATTAATAATGTTCTTTAATCTTTTAAAGGTGGATAATATCCAAATTATGAATTATCTATATGGAAAGCTATTTGAGAGAGGGAAAATTACATAATACGAAAGATAAATTTAAAAGTAAATGAATCAGAGCATAATCTTTGTAAAACTAAATGCAAACCAAAGGGAATAAAGCAGTCTGATCTTAGACAGTGAAAAGAGCTGCATTGTTAATCATGAACTGAAAGAACACAGAAAGTATAAGAAAGAAACCAAAATTCTTCTGAGCTCCCATTATACTCAAATAAATAGAATGTTCTAATGATCATCTTCCCAAAAAGTCAGTGTACTATTTATAAATAGACTGTGCCATACAGACACTGAAAACCTACTCTTTGTTCCTGTTAATTGTTAATTCAACTCTCCCTGCCCCATCTTAGGTAGCCCAGGCTATCCTCAAACTTTCTATGTAACCCAGGTTGCCCTTGAACTCCTGACCCTTCAGCCTAAGCCTTCCAAGTTCCACGATTACAGGAATGCACCACCATGCCCAATGATACACTTAATTAAATTTAAAATATCTAATGACAAGCAGGAGCAAGGAAATCATCTTTAAAATTAAAATCACAAAGGTGGTATGAAGATATGTTTATTGCACAAAATTCAAATTCCGATGTATATGTGGTGTGTTTGTGTGTACATAGTCATGTGTGTGTGCACACATGTGGAGGCCAGAGGGTGATGGTGGGGATCTTCCGCTGTCACTCTCCACATTATATCATCATCATCATCATCATCATCATCATCATCATTAGTATTATTATTAGTATTATTATTTGGAGATAAGGTTTCTTATTGAACATGAACTTCCCCAATTTGGCAACACTAGTTGGCTAGTGAACTCCAGGTTCCTCTAGTCTTTACCTCCCGGGTGCTATGACTACTGGCCAATGGCTCCATGTCCTTTACACGTGGGTACTGAGGATGGGAACTGGGCCCGCCTGCTTGTGTGGTGAGTACTTTAGTAACTGGACCAGTACCATGTAGTTTAGGTTCTCATTGTCCTCTGGTGGCCCATGTGGGAAGGCCTTGGTCCCTTTCCTGCAATACTATTGGGAGCTGGACAGAACTTGAAGAAACTTGAAGAGCATCATGAGAAGTCCTTAGGTCATTAAGGGTGTGTCCACAAAGGGGATGGCAGCCCACCTCCTGGTTCTCTCCTTTGCTTCCCAGCCATGAGGTGAGTGGCATTGCTTTAATGAATGCTCTTGCCATGACATCATGATGTGTGTCACCTCAGGCCCAAAGCCAGAAGCCAACAGAAAGCCAAAACAAACCTTACCTTTTATAATTAAATTATTTTAAGTACTTGTCGTAGAAGGAAGCTGACTAATTCACATAGAATATGATGTCTCAGTAAATGAATCGACAGGTGATTCACCGAAAATTATTACCAGGTCAAAGAGGTAATGGACTCACATATTCTATGTTCACGGCTGCGTATTACAACTTCTAAAGTACCAATCATAATATTTGGCTAACAGGTTATATAGTTAAGTATTTTGTCTCTTCTCATTCACTCTGTTGCCTGTCTGACTCTGCTACTCCACTTGGCCATATCTCAAGATGACTAAGTCCCTCTCTCTTTCTGTATATTCTGGGGATGAGCTGTACAGTAGAACATACCTGGTATGTCACAATGGCCCCAAATGGACCCTCGAAGCCTCTGGCAATGTTAAACTACACTGATCCATTCACGGCCCATTCATTTCGAGACCGCCATTTCAGACCTTCCCCACCCTCCCAAACCTCAAACACTTCCTCTGTCTTCAGTTCCTACTCCAGATACTGCTTCCCATTAAAGCAAGAAAGTGGAAGGTGCTGGAAGAGGACAGATGCAAGCTCCCCAAACCACCACCCGCCCATCTCTCTGCATCTATGCTAACCCATTGTATCTGTTCACACCACAGGCAACATCCATGCCTGTTCACCTGGTGACATCCCTGTACATGCATTCAGTTTCAAGTCATCATCCTTGTGATGCAAAATCAAGTGGGTTGACTTTTCCTCCATGGTAAGAAAACAAAGCCTTCTTGGCCCCCTCCTCACTTTCTTTTGCTTAACAAGGTGAGTTCTTGAAAATGCCATGTACCCTCGTTGTCCCCTTTCCTCTTTCAGCTCTCAAAGCTGCTCCCACCAGATTTTTATTTCACCTCCTCAAACTACTGATCTTAAGGTCACCATTGACCTATACATTGCCTAATCCAGAGAGCTTATTTTCCCCCTATCAGAGGGTGGCTTGTCTGCTTGTTGGCTAAATTAGGACACTCTTAAGGGTGACTGGAGATGCTAACAATGATCAAAGTACTCAAAGAGAACCTTCCTTAGACTGCATGAACCTAGTGGGGTTTTGTCAGACTTGATATGTACTTAAGGGTGGTGACCTTGAATTCCTGATCCTCTTGCCTGTACCTCGCTAGTGCTGGGGTAGAGTGTGTGTGTGTGTGTGTGTGTGTGTGTGTGTGTGTGTACATCCATACCCAGCTAATAGAATTTATTTAAACAATTTGAAAACAAGAATGATCCTAAACCAGGCTGCTAGCAGACCCTGGCACCACTAGCCAACAACGTCATCTGACTGCATTTACAAGGAAAAAGGAAGTGAGACATAGTCTTCATTGGCTACAGCTTAGTCAACCAATCAGTCAATAGATTACAGCTTAATTAGATAATTGGCTCCAGGGCCTCTAGCAACCAACCAAAGCTTAGTCACTATGACTAACTTCTATGTTGGTTTGGGCTGTTTGCCTGTCTTGTATAGAAATCCAGTTCAAATCAATAGTCTTTTGCAAATTGGAACCAACAAAACCAAGTCACTAGGCATGAGCTGGGACTACTCATGGAAAGTCAAGATTTGCTGATAGATTTGTAACAGCTTCTCACTGCTTCCTTGTTGTTCTATTTGTGTCTACATTGGATAACAGTGATCAGGCCTTCCTCTTCCTGGTTGCTTCTTGTCAGTCTTTCCCTCACTTTCCCTCATCTGCTGATTTTGAAACAGTAAGCCCCCCCCTCCCGGGGCTCAGCCCTTGTACCCCTCAGACTTCCACAGTGATCTCACTTCATATCACAGTTTTAAATGCTACCTCCTAATCCTTCTCAAAGGACCTGGCCCACACCTCTGCCCTGCGCTGGAATATCTGTGTGCCAACTCCAGGTATCTGCACACATCTCCAGTTTCTGTGTTCAGTGCTGAGTGACTCTGACATCCACACCTCTTCATATTTCCACTGATGACAACTCAGTTCTCCTGATTTCTGTAGCTAAACCCAACAATGCCACCCTGACCCCTCTCTGTTCCACAGCTCTCAGCCACATCTGCCCATTCAGCAATCATGTTGGCAGTTACATCCAAATAGCTATGGGATCCAACTGCTTCTCGTCACCCAGTACTGCTTCCACACTGGCCTAAGTCATAAGCATCTCCTGTGGCACAATTGTGACAGCTCCACCACTGGTCACCTGACATCTGCCCTAGGGATGCTATTGACACAGAAGCCAGTTCATGTCATGATTCTGTTGACAGTCCTCTAAGGATTTCCCTTCTGGGTCATAGAAGACAAGTTTGCACTGCAAACCTCCTCATCCTGTGTCCCTGACCCCTTACTACCCCTAGTAATACTTGCCCCTCAATTCATTCTACTCAAATTCTTATAGATGCTGTTCTCTGAGATAAAGTGTTCTTCCTCCAAATACTCTTATGTGCTATTCTCCACCTTCTCTTAGGAGTCCAAACCATTAATATCCCATTTCCTATTTGCCCTTTTCATTTACCACCGATAAAATGTTTTTCTCCCTCTGTTATTCCCTCCTCCCTCTTTCTCCCCTCTTTCATTCTTTCTTCTAGAGCTGGGTTTAAACGTAGGTCAATACACATGTTAGGCAAGAACTTGACCTCTTGGCTAGTGAAATGGCTCAGCCAGTAAAAGCTCTTGCACAAGCCTGACAACCTGAGTTTGATACCCAGAACCATGATGGAAGAAGAGAATAAACTCCCCCAAACTGTCCTATGACCACCAAAGGCACACCCTGGCTCATGTGCCTACACACACACACACACACACACACACACACACAGAGAGAGAGAGAGAGAGAGAGAGAGAGAGAGACAGACAGACAGACAGACAGACAGATACAGAGAGACAGAGACATACACACAGAGAAAGACAGAGATAGAGAGATGAAGACAGAATAAAAATAAATTTTATATATTTTGGAGAGTATAAACTTACTATTTACCAAACATGTTTGAATCAGAGCCTATCTCTTAAGAAAATACCATTTTCCAGGTGTTCCCCAGTCGAGTCATAAGTTTCTCCAAGAGCAGCTGAGGCAACACCACTGAATCTCAGTGCTTCAAAGTCTTGGGAGTTGGGCCAGAGCATCTATATTGCTTATGAGACCTAAGTGATTCCAGGACAGCCAGAATGGAGAACTGCTGTGTTAGTCAAACCATGTTCCTGGATTCCAAGTTTGGAATAGTCTTCTGGGATTCAGGCAGCCCATTAAAGCTGTCTCCTAAGCCCCATGAGAGAAATGGATCTCTATGCCAAACTAGGATATTGCAGATCCACAGAGATAGCCATCAGTGATGGCTAGCAGGGCAAGGTTGGCAATGGTTGGTGAGCTTGTGCCTCTGTCTGCTGGCCCTGTGTGCAGGGCTTCTGTGGAAGGGGCACAGAGAAGCCCCCGTGGAAGCAGCCAGCAGTCAAAAGAGATGATATGTAAGAAGAGCAGCTTTAGTGAAGAGTGGGGAGTGGGATCCCAGCTCTGTGGACTTTGCCAGACAATAGAGACCTCGGTGGTCACAATTCATTCAACAGAGAAACTCTCCATCCCATCCCCACAATGATCTCACATGGATTTCAAAAGCTTTTCTCTTCCATTAGAGTCCTGAATCTATTATGTTATAATGTGTTTGTCTGTGCTTATTAAACTATTCATGAGGCTGTGTTGTCCAAGAGCTTATGTGGGTAATGAGTAAATATTAAGTTCCTCACACCATTTGAAAACACTTAAAATGGCACTATCTCCCTGAGTGATTCCACGCTGGGAAATTGCTTTGTTCTTTAGTTTATTTTTTCTGGTGATGACAATAATCTTCTCTTTGACCTCCTCTCCATATCTCATATTTGAACAATCACAAAAGTTATTTTTTTTTAAAACAAAAAAAAAGAACATAATTCTTCTCTTTAGAGGCACCTTCCAGAATGTTCTGAAAGTTAGAACAACCGGATGTATTTACTTTTGGTCTCTGCTTAAAAGTAGAATTTTAAGCCCAATAATAACTCAGGTTGCACCTGTTATAGCAGTTCAAGTTTCAGTTTCTGAGCTTTTTGTGGGGTCCTCTTTTCAGAGTGCTATTTTAGGAGTATGTGGCACTGTGAGGAGGTGGGACCTGAAAGCTACAGTTTCCCCTGTTCGGTGGTGATTCCTGCTGCTTCAATTTTCACAGGATGCCCTGGGACACAGAAAGCTTTGCAACCAGGGGGCTTCACTGGGCACCCCATTGACTGCTACTGGCAGGAGCTGCAACCCCATGAAGGCTCAAGATACACAGTTGCAAGATGATGTGCCAAGATGTCTTTGTTCAATAACAGCTCCCATGTCCTCTGCTTGTTTAGTTGTTTAGCCTCTGAGAGTAGACAGCTAGAATTTTCCCATTTATTCATTTCATAAACAGATGTCAGCTACTTGCTGGGTATCGGACATCGTCACAATCCTCACCCCATAGAGCTCCCACACAAAGAAATGATAGCAGCAGGAACCAATGCTTTGTTAAGGAACCTGGGAAGGATAAGGCATCATGGGTACATAGTGCAGGAGTCCTTTCCTTCTGGGGTCATTCAAGTCCTTCTTGGAGATAGGTTGTGTGGTGCTGTCTGCCAAGGAAGTGTGTACAGCTATGGGGATGAATGGGATCTCCAAGAGAGTGAGTGTAGACAGAAGGCAAATTGGAGGCTGAGCCCTGGGGAACTAACATGGAGAGGGAGCCTGAGGAAGAGTGAATAGAAAAGCAAATCAGGGAAGCTGAAGAGGATGGCGGACTCAGGTGTGCCAGTGTCATTCATTCAGGTGAAGTGGGTGCTGATTGTGGCAACCCTGCAGGGAAGCCCAGTGAAATGAAGAGAATGGAGTGTTCGTGATGGGACTGGTATGCCTTCATGTTAATCTGCTTTCTGCCCCTACAATAAATACCTGAAGCATATAAAGAGAAAAATATTTAGACTAACAGGCTTGGGCAATGATGAGTCATCTCAGTGCTTTTAGGCCTGTGGTGAGAGAACCACATGGGGAATATACCTCCTCACCTCAGGAGCCAGGCAATGAGAGGCGGGGGGGGGGGTGGGGGGGTCTGAGATCCCCTGGGAAGATATACCTCCCACTGCCACCTCTTAAAGTGCCACCGCCTTCCCCTAGCACCACTGTGGATCTCCAACACACGGAGCACACAGAGGACATTCAAGACCCCTACCGTAGCATCTTCACTCAGTTATTAGAAACAGTGAACAGTCTAGATTTCCTTTTATGAGGGAGTTACAGAAGAAAATGTCAATGTGCTAGCCACCCAGATGCTGAAGTCACCAGGAATGAAGACAGGAAGGAGTGGTTAGAAAATCTGTCAGCTGGAAGGGACCACAGTCTTCAGTGAAATAAAGGGAGTGTCCTGGAAGAATGGCAGAAGCTAGAAGGGCAGATGGCACCATACTCAGTAGGATCAATATAATTGGAGTTGAAATTCTGTAGACAGAAGGGAGCACTTCCATAAAGGAAGGCATTTGCCTTCCTTCTCAACTCCAAGACTCAGGCTTGAAACAACCAGCAGTCAACGCTTGAGAGGGCTCCCAGAGCTAGGCTTTCTGCCAGTGATTCTCATCCTTCTAATGCGATGACCCTTTAATACAATTCCTCATGTTCTGGTGACCATAAATTATTTTTGTTGCTACTTCGTAACTAGTTTTGCTACTACTATGAATTGTAATGTAAATATGTGCGGGATATTTGATATGCAACCCCCAAAGGGTTCACGACCCACAGATTGAGAACCACTGATCTATGCAGATGAAAAAGGAGTAGGAGTTGGTATTATAAACAGAGTGTATGATGATCTTGTTGGGGTTTCTCAGCAGCACAGGGCGGGGGTTTGAGAGGTTTGAAGTATTGAGGAGCATAAAGCTCCGAGCCTGACCATCAAAGATTACTAGACAGAACTGTTGGATTTTTAGCCACCAGTAAGTTTCACAGACACAAGGCATGATGGAAGTACACCACAGGAAGCCTTGAACAGCAAACCAAGGGATTTCCATTTTAGTCTATATGCCAAGGCCACCGGGCAGGGATGACGTGCTGGTCCAAGTTTGAGCAGCAAACTACCATAGTCAAACTCGTGTGAGCAAAGGAATGTTCCTGTCACAGGCAAGTTCAGATCTGTTCAGGTCAGGAGAGTGGGAAGAAGCGTTTGTTTGAAACTTCCTACTTAGCAGAGGAAGAGAGGGAGCAAGCAAGAGATGCTGCCTGTAAGGTCTGAAAGAACGGGTTTTGGAAGTTCGGTGTTTGGCAAACCATGGTTAAACATTTACAGGTGGCTCAGTCTGCGATAAGGAGAATAGTTACAGATGATGCCAGTTTCCCCTGTTGCTAACCCAGGAATTAAGGCTTTCAGTTTATGGAAGTTGAGACTAATAAAGGATCAGGTGGTTCTAAGAAATGCTGCTGAAAGGTCCCAATAAAAGATCACCATTTGCACTTCTTATAGTGTCAGTTTTTTTTTTTTTTCATCTACATAGAGCATAGCGCTGGGAACACTCTGAAGTGTTCATATTGGTTGTTTCACTCTCCCTGGTTTAACTTCAGGTTCTCAAGGCAGGGCTGGGAGCTTGGATTGCCACCTGCCAAGAGATTCGAGTGTTGGCGTGAGTTACACCTCAGCCCAGGCAATGACTCTCAGCCATCATAAGGCCAGTTCAGCCAGAGGAGCTGTTGGCATTCAGTTTTGTAACCACGGTGAGTTAGGACACATAGGGCACCAGCCCGAGCAGGAAGAAGGAGCAGCTTTGACTCCCTTTCCCTTTCTCCCTAAGCGAAGGCAGGGACGAATAACAGAGGAGGTGCTCTTCGGAAGTGGTTTCATCACACCCCCGAGGCCAGGACCTCAAATCACAGTTCAGCTCTGGCTAACTCATGCGAGTGAAACCCCACCCACTTTTGCCCCTTTCCCTCCTTTCTGCTGACAGCAGCTCAACTTGGTCCTGAAATTTCGGGGTCTTGGCATGTGATGAGATGAGCAGAGGCTGCCCGCTGCCCCGTGCCTTCACTGCTTGGCCTTTTCGTTCCCAACAGGGAAACGAAAGGAAAAGGCTGCTGAAGGGATTGGGAATGTGGAGGAGCTCGGCGAAGATGGACCGGAACCGGATTGGGAAAGCGCTGGAGATGCTGCACGAAGGACCCCAGGACCTGAGCGACTTCTTCCTGGCTGCTTTCAGCAGAACGAAGCAAGTTGCCCCCGGAGGTCTGTCAGGCCGTGGGGCGTGCCTCTGCGGGTGGGGGCGTGGCTAAGGCGGGGCTTTGGGGAGATGTGGGCGTGGCTATGCGCTCGTGGGAGGAGCGGGGGGCGGGAGGCGGCGCCGCGGAGGGGACCCGCGGCCCGGGCGAGAGCTCGCCAGCCCCGCCGCGATGCCCCCGCGCCCAGGACGCCTCCTCCCGTCGCTGGCCGGGCTGCCGGCCCTGGCCGCGCTCCTCCTGCTGCTCGGCTCGCGCAGGGGAGCCCGGGCCCAGGAGGCGGCGGCGGACGGCGGAGCCGAGCAGGACCCGCACGCCAAGCACCTGTACACGGCCGACATGTTCACGCACGGGATCCAAAGCGCCGCGCACTTCGTCATGTTCTTCGCGCCCTGGTAACTGCAGCAGCTCCGGCAGGCCGGCGGGGCCCGGGCCGGGGGGGTCACGGGAGGGCGCGGGGCCGCGCGGGTTGTGCGGGGTGGCGGGGGGCGTGGGCCGCGGAGCTCCGGCCTGGCCGCTGACGTGGCGCTAGCCGCCGGGCCAAGCGCGAGGAAGGGCGGGCCCCCAGGGGAGACCCGGAAAGGCCTCTCCGCCCCGCCGCGGTGTTGGAGTCCACCCCCCTTCCACACACCACACACACACACACACACACACACACACACACACACACACACACACACACACACACACACACACACACACACACACACACACACACACACACACACACACACACACACACACACACACACACACACACACACACACACACACACACACACACACACACACACACACACACACACACACACACACACACACACACACTCACATGTACACACACAAGTCCTCTGCCCAGCTCCCCAAACTTCCTGTGCTGGCCGGACGCGGCCGGAGCCCGGCGACCACGTGCCCCAGCCTGGAGGGTCCTCCCTGCCGGCGCTTCAATATTGGGTTGGATTGAAAAAAATCTTACGGCCCTCCCGAAATGTGATTTCCCACTCTGTGTGTTGAGGGTGGGAAGGGATAGCCTAGGTAGAGGAGTGGGGGGTTCCTTGACCCTTGGGATCCCGGAGTAGTGCGGGTGCTGGAGTCCCCGCTGCACACAGGAGTGGATATGTACTCTCAAGGCCTTTAACTCAAGGCTGTCTTCTGGCACCTCTATTCTGTGCTCGTTTGGGGCCCCGGTCAGGGTCAGTTGGAAGGCGTGAGGTGGAACAGTTTTTTTGTTTTTGTTTTTAAAAGTCATACACCTTCATGCTTCCATTCTCCGGTCGGGGCTTCATATTGCACCCCGGCTGCTTCTCAAGAGAGCTGTACCTCAGGAAGTGTTCTAGACGTAGCAGTGCTTTCCTGCTGGGGCCTAGATGCTCGGAGAAGGAAGTTCTTTCTGGTCCAGAGCAGAAAGCAGCGTTTAGAGCGCAGGCCGCTGGAGATGTGGGCATGTGTCAGCTGTGTTTATTGCTGAGCTAAGTACTCTTTCCCTGGCTTGGTAGGGACTGGTTAAGAAAGGGGGTTAACTGGTTAAGAACAATGTATCTGTGGAATCCAACTTACTCAGTGATTGTGCCTTCCATAGTGGGAGAAACTTTCCTTTTATCCCTATAGTGCGTTGTTTCTGCATTTCAATTCATTTAGGGTTGCATTAACTTTTAAGGGTCACTTTGGCTCACAGCCAGTATCTGTTAAGAATGCGCAAATGGAATACATTGTTTCACGTTCCCGAGAACAGCTGGCTTGAATCTGTAGCACTACCAATGAAAGAAAGTTCTGCTAGTCTGCAACAGTCAGTGGGTGTTAATAGTTACTCTGCACCAGTATTCTCAGAATAGTGACTCCAATTAAGCACACCACAGGACACAGTGGAATAAACCTATGGGCTTTTAGTTTTATAAGGAAAATTGACATGTAGATAGAAATGGGTTCTCTGCAGTGCTGATGGAGTTTTAATTGTGGAATATTTCCAGTAAATAACCAGCTAGTCTTTGTCAGTCAGGGTAATAGGTATCACACAAATTCTTTTTTCACTGTATTCAGGTAAATGCTGCTCCCTAAAGTGAGCCTTTAGTTGTTTGCTTCTTACTACTCTGCTAAAAACATTAGAGATACGTAGGTGCCCACCATGGCCTTTGAAAGCCAGATTTTTGTGGTTTTAAAGGGAAATTGAGGCAGGATCTCTCTGTGTGGCCGAGTTGACCTTGAACTCATGATCTTTTTGTCTTAGCCTATGGAGTGCTAAGATTTTAAAATAAGACTTAAGAACAGTATGAAGTTCAAGATAGAATACACTGGGTCCCATCCCCACTTCTTTCTCAGTTTGAGTGCCTAGAATGTTAGATGCCTACACATGCTATTCGGGGCAAGGACACCATGTAATGAAAACATTGACCTGTGTCTGTTTGTTCTAAGCTTGGTGACTGCAGGATTGTCCTGCTGTTGATTTTGTGCCAGCATCAGATCACAGTGCCCGTAGTGCCAGTTTGTGGGTCACGCTGAACCTAGGGACAGTAAGGTCAAGATTAAGGTTAGGTGCCTTTGCTGTCACTTGGCCCCAGGCCACCTTCTAAATGCAGCTGGCTGTCTTAATAGTGTTGTAACCACAAGGGCTCCAAAACAGAAATGCCAGCTAGATAGAAGCAGTGGATTCATAGATGCTCCTGGGTGCAGAGGGGCGTGCCTGCTTGGTGATGACCCCAGATGGTCAGTTTAATTTGGGGTGCAGAGAACTAAATCTTTAGCCTCATTTTAGATCTTGTATTGTCATAAGAACCTTTTCAAGGATTCAGAGGATGCATCTGGTTCTAAAACGAGATCAGATTCATCTAACATCAGAACCGCCTTTGAAAATCCCTTGTGGTAGCCACCTGAAGGCAGTCACCCTTCAGTTACCCAGCAACATCTTATAACTGGGTTCTGCTCCACCTTTAGAATCAATCCTGCTTTCTTTGATTAAGCACCAGATGCCACGAGGAGCAAACAGGAACATGGGCCAGCTGGGGAAGAGAAAGGCCACGCACCCCATTGTGTACACACTTAAAGAGTCCTTAGGTCTTGGCTCCCCCACTCCCCCTTCCCTGCTCTCCTTTCTTCTGCAATCCACCACCTTGCTGAATTAACTTTGCTGAATTCACAGAAGCTAAATCCTCAAAGACAGTTTCACTGTGTAGATTTTTACCCCATCCATTCATTCTGCTTAAATTGCCAACCACTTAGTGCACACCAAGTATTTGGACAGGACTGTGCTGACTTTCTTGGCACTTACACTGAATACATAAAAAGAATACCCATGATCTTCCAGAAAAAGAGAATGATATTGTATTGCTTTTATTTGTTTTTATATTTTATTTTTATTTATGTGCATGTGTATATCTCTGTGGGTTTGTGTGCTATGTGTGTGTCCCCAAGGAGGCCTGAAGAGGTGTCAGATTCCATGGAACCAGAGCTAGAGGCAGTTTTGATCTGCCTAGTGTGGGTACTGGGTCCCCTGAAAGAGCAACCAGTGCTCTTAACTACTGAACTCCCTCCAGTTCTATTAGATTAGGGTCTTCTGAAAGCAGGGCTTTGTCTTGGCTGCCCAAGGAAGTCCTAGCTTGAAGCCAACTTTTCGGGACTACCGTTAGATGTCTGTTTTGAAGGTCAGGTCTTCTATCAAAAAAGAGACGTGCCACAGATTTTATTGAGACATTATTGAGTCAATATCAATTATCGGTGCCTGTCACTCTTGTAAGTAAGCATTTTTCTAAAGGATCCTTTCAGAAGGCAATACAGCAAGTAGTTATGTTAGACAGACAAATCACTTGTTTATTAGATAAGAAAGAAAAAACAGCCCTGTGCCTTAATGCTGTGTGGTTGCACTCATTCAAAACTCATTTGTGGTACTGCATACAGATGAGAATGAAAGATGAGGTCATCAGGTCTGTACTGCCATTCATGTCCTGTTACAAGAGAGATCCTGATGCTGCACAGTGTGAAGAGGGGCAAGAAGCCACATCCTTGCTAGTAGTGTTAAATGATAGGTGATTTTAAAATATTTGTGTATATCTAAATGCACACAGTCAATAGCAAATGTTTGATTCTACCAACTTTAGTTATTTGAAGGGCTAGAGATGTAGCTTACCTAGCATGCACAAAGCCCTGGTTTGAGCTCCAGCACCTCATTAAGCTGAGGGTGGTTGTGCACACTTACAGTCCCAGTGCTTGGAAGGTGAAGGTAAGAAAGGCAGAAGTTCAAGGTTATCTCAGATACATAGTAGGCTCAAAGCCATTGGATACCCAAGACCTGTCTAAATACATTTAAAGTTTTAAATGTATTTATTTTAAGGCTTCTGATTGGAGAAGGTGCAGAGGCCGAGTTGATTAATCTTGAGATCTCCTTGCATTTGTGTACATTTGGTTGTGCAGTAGAAGAGACCTGTCCTTGTAAATAATGGAGCAGTTACAGCAGAGTATTAAGCTGGTTGAGAGAGCAGGGAAACTTCCAGAAAAGGAGGAAGAGAAGAGAGTGGATGACAAGTGGCCTGAGAGCCAAGGAAAACTTCCTGGAGGAAGTGATGCACAAACTGAATCTGAAGGGCAAACAGTACTCATCCTGGTGGAGTTTAGGGCAATTCTTGGTAGGGTGTATGTATACCTGGAGCTTCAGGGGCACAGCAAGGTTATGATTTTCAGGAAACTGAAATACTGCAGTTGAACCCACAGACCAGCTGGAAGTCAAGGAGATAGGGTCTGGACATAGTGATCAAAAAAGAATGCTAGGACAGTAGCCTGCAAAATTTTGATAAACGTGGAGAATGATGTCATTGTGAGCTATCCTGTTGCAGTTTAGGAAAAGCAAGGATAGAGAGTTGATGGCTTGGTGGAGAAGGCTGAGGTAGTAATCTGGCTACCCTGGGACCTGGACCTCAATGTGCTCTTCCTCTGACCTCACTGTAGGTGTGGACACTGCCAGCGACTACAGCCAACTTGGAATGACCTGGGAGACAAGTACAACAGCATGGAGGATGCCAAGGTCTATGTGGCTAAAGTGGACTGCACAGCCAACTCCGATGTGTGCTCTGCCCAGGGTGTGCGGGGATACCCCACGTGAGTAGGAAAGAGAATGCATGCACCTTTGTGCTGGGATTCCCACAGTTGTGTATCTGCTGTCTGTGTCATGCTGACACTGAACTTGGAACTCCTTCATAGATCTGAGGCACTCAGTGTAAGCAGGTGGTCCCTGCCTGCTATTAGGACAAGGTTATATTGAACACTGTATGTAGACACCTTTTGTATTTTGCTATGTTGGCTTTTCCAGCTTATGAGAAAGTGAGCATTTGCAGGGCAGAGGTGGGGTCTGGCTGCCTGAAATCCAGCCCAGGTGATGTTTCAAGTACATCTCACACAGCCAGCTCAGACTTCGTTAGCACTTTGGTTTGAACTGTTACCACTACAGTGCTTCTTTTTCTTGTTGAGTAGAGATCTTCCCTAAAGTTACATCCTCTGCAACTAGCGTCAGGTCTGTCTCTGTTGGAAGGAGGGTAACAGAGCAGAGTGCAGCCACTACTCCCTTGACAGGCATATGCATGGTTTATGAACCCGATGATGACTGGCTGCCACACTCTGGACGAATGCCCCCCCCAAGACCTGGGTGGTAAAGGCTGGCCAGCAGCAGACTAGTGCTTTGGGGAGCACATAGAACCTTCATGGCGTGGGGGCACTGGTGGGTGGTAGTTCATTGAAATTGTGTCCTTGAAGGAGATACTGTGATCTCAGCCCTCTTCCTGTATCCTTTTGTTTTGTTTGTTTGCTTCATGTCTGCTGTGAGGAGAGGGCTGTTAGGTTCTATCTTGGTTCAGACCAAAAGCAACAAATTCAAGTTATCTCCTGGCCCCAATCATCTAAAATAGGGAATCAAAATACACTGTTTCTCTTTCTAAGCTGATGATCCCAGCTCCTTGTTAGAGCAACAGAAAGCTGACCAACAAACTGACTTCTTAAATAAAAGAAGGGGCCTCAGTCACTTTTGTTGCTATAATTGCACTGTGGACTGGATAATTTACAGGAGTAAAGCTGTATTCAACCTCCAGGTCTGGAGAGTCAAAGGTGTGCGTGTGTGTGTGTGTGTGTGTGTGTGTGTGTGTGTGTGTGTGTGTGTGTGTGTGTTTAAAGAAAATGGACATAAGTTCAGGCTGTAGTGAGTGTGGTCTGAGAGGGATTCCCATGTTGATTAGGGGCTTGCAGAGGTGCCCTAGGACAAGCTTTTGTTTGTCTTTGGTCTTTACAGAATGCAGGAGGCAGAGTGTTGGGTAGGTGGTTGCTCTGAAGCAGGCAAGTATACTTGTGTGTGCTTTTACTTCCTTTCAAACAGTCCCATCTCGAACAGTTGCTACAAAGCCTTATCAGAAGATGGCTATAGATGCCGGAGCTCTACAGTACACAAGTCAGAATACAGGCTTTAAAAACATCAGTTTCCCATGGCACATTTAAATGGAGTATGGGATTAGAGAGTGAAGCCATTTAGACTTCATAGCCGCTGGAGATGGCTATGTTCAGGAAAATGTTTTAGAGTGTCTGTCTGAGCCACTCAAGAATTGTTTGGGAGGACATGCTGAGCAGGGGCTGAACTGAGTGGGGGTAGCACCAGTATTGATCCCAAGCAGCTAAAAACAACAGAAAGAGCCTCACAGTTCTAGAGGCGGGAGGCCAAGTTCCTTCCAAACCTCCTTGGGTTTTTTTGTGTGCCTCTTTCTGGCTTCTTGTGGTTTTGCTTTTTGTTACTCTTACAGAATGGTCAAGATAGTTAGAGGGACTGTTACTAGTAAGTTCCTGGCCAACTTGAACCAGAGTGAAACTTTGTCTCAATTCCCTCCCTCTCCAAAGAGGAA
The DNA here is from genome assembly GCF_003668045.3 of Cricetulus griseus. Lineage (NCBI taxonomy): Eukaryota > Metazoa > Chordata > Mammalia > Rodentia > Cricetidae > Cricetulus > Cricetulus griseus. The sequence continues at coordinate 258,213,498 of NC_048596.1, read as the reverse complement.
AGGCTTATTTGATTGACAGTTTTGGAAGTTTCAGTCCATGATCAATTGGCCCTGTTGCTTGATTGGAAGTTTCTGTCCATGGTCAATTGGCCCTGTTGCTTCTGGGCTTGCAGCAGTGTGGCATATAGTCATAGTGGTATGGTAGAGCACTTATTGTCAGTCAAGAAGCAGAGAGAGAAAGGAAGGGAGGGAACCCTGGGGTCTCAGACTTGTTGTCAAGAATATACCATATACCTCTCCAGTGACCTGAGATCTTCCACTAGGCCCACTTTTTCAAAAGTCCCGTCACCTCCCAGCAGCCCCATAGTGGAAAACAAGACTTTGATGGATGGGCTTTTCAGACCCAAACTGTATCAGCATCGACTCTTTTTTTTTTTTTTTTTTCTGGTTTCTCTGTGTAGCTTTGGAGCCTATCCTGGCTCTCGCACTGGAGACCAGGCTGGCCTCGAATTCACAGAGATCCGCCTGCCTCTGCCTCCTGAGTGCTGGGATTAAGGGCGTGCGCCACCAATGCCCAGTCAGCATCAACTCTTTACATCTTTGTAATATATATATATATATATATATATATATATATATATATATATTACAATTCAAGTCACATTGGTCTCTGTGAAGGCCTGGTTCTGAGTGAGGCCATTTCCTCAGGTTGGGTTAGGCTTTTAATAGCAATATTTTGGAAGTCACAATCAAACCCCTAGCATATCAGTTATGATACACTTTGTCATAGTCTATGCAGAGTGACACCCAAGTGGGGGTTTTCTCCTCTGTAGTGTCCCAGGAAAAGATACAGATCACCAGGAGACACACATGTCCATGGCAGCTGTTTCACTGCATGGGTTTGCTCTCCACCCAGAGTAGCTTTTAAACTTTTAAACTAATGCTCTTCCTAATCTGCTGCTGTTCTTTCAGCCTAAAGTTTTTTAAGCCTGGCCAAGAAGCGGTGAAGTACCAGGGTCCTAGAGACTTCGAAACACTGGAAAACTGGATGCTGCAGACACTGAAGGAGGAGCCCCCTGTGAGTGTTCCCTCCTCCCTCCCGTTACAGCCCAGAGACCAGAAGAGGTGCAAGTTTACCGTGCTTTTTGAAGTTGTAAATAGGTCTCTCTTCCTGCGCCCCTTCTTGTTGACTGGATGAGTTTAAATTTGCACAGAGAAGCCCAAGAAACATGGTGTAGTGCCCGAGCATGTTCTCTTAAGTACAAGATACCAACTGAATGGTAATTGTCATTCTTAAACAAATAGTGGAATTTTCCAGCGTGTTCATTGGACCTTCTGTAGTCAGGGCAACTGTGGGTTTCTGAGCCACTGTTGGGAACAGGCAGCCCACCATACTGATCCCTTGAAGAACTATTCTTGGTTCCCTTGGGCAAGAACCAGATACAGATTCTTCCTAACAGCCTTCAGTTCCTTATCTAAAGTCCTCAGGTGGCTCTTTTACGTCACTGTGTTTCTCATTGTGTAGCCCAGGCTGGCCCTGAAATCAGCCCCCCCCCCATACCTCTGCAGAGCTAGGATTATAGGTATGTGCCACCATACTTACATCTCTGCAATGGTTTCTGAATGCTCCTTTTGTAGCTCAATAACTTTACCTTTTATTGGTCTACTTTTCCCTTTAAGTAGTTTGCCAAGACTTCCTTACAGTTCTATGAATTTTTTATATGAATGTTAGATTTTTAGTAAGCCATATAAGTTTGTCTACTCCATGATGAGTTGTTTAGGTGGCAGCTGGGGCCAGCCAGCTCACAGTCCTTGGGGGCTGTTTCGATGGATGGTCATGGAGGCCATCCGTAACATTTATCAGTTTCCATGCTTTCCTGAATTAGTTAATTTAAGCTGTAGCTGTCCTTTGTGTATATAGCAGATCACCACATAACATCCTTGGCAAATGGTGGCATCTCAGACTTTTGGGTTTACTTTTCAGTTTTCTTACTGCCATTCAAAACAAGGCAGGACTACCAGGCTGAAGGAGAGCCTCTCACGGTCTCTAGGTTCCATTTTTATTTAAGCGCCTTTCTTAAAACTGACTGATAATAACGTGAAAACAGCTTCTTAATATGAAAATATTCAAACATGTACAAAACTACAATTTTCACTGTTTTGCCAGCCTTGTTTCCCCTTCCTCTTGATCTCTCCTGCATCCATCCCACGGGTTGTCACTGGTAAATATTTCAGGACACAGACACAGCCTTTTGCTTTGTCACATAGCCACTATGGCCCTTTATGTGAGTGCCATGATCAACCCTGCATTTGAACCGGGGGCTGGCTTTGACCAGCTGGAGTCAGGCAAGGCCAGGTCCACAACAGAATCTCCTGTTCAGCCAGTGCTTTCTCCCGGTTCACCAGCTCTGGTAGCTCACTTGGGCTTGCTCCCACTGGCTGCCCTTAGGGTGCCTCTTTCCTTTGCTTCTTGATTCTCAGCTTGCCAGGCCTGAACTGGCTTTACTAATACCAGAAAACCCTTGGTAGATGCTCAGATGTTTTCCTGCATCTCCCTGTGCATAGGCAGCATCAGCACACTGTAACAGTATTGCTTACTGAGGCCGATCTGGAAGCCTTCATTTTGTTCTGCTTCATAACGGTCATACACAATTCCTTTAAGTGTCCTTTTGTATGTGGATGGTTACATAGGGCTGGGGTGGACTTTGGTTGTTTGTGGTCTGGTGTTGGTGGGCTAGAAAAGTAGCCAGCATTCCCTCTTTTCAAGTATCTGATGACTGTAAGAGCATCAGGAGTTCTGAGTACAACAGCAGTGGAGACAGGAAATTGAGGCTGCTTTTCCGTGATGCAGCTGGGCACTGACTGGAAGGCTGGCTGTGGCTGGCTGTGATCCCAGCATTTGGTTTGAGCTCCACCTCTCTCATTGGTGCCATTTTTGTGTGTGACTCTTCAGCCATGTTCTTTACTCTGTGGTGTCCCAGCTCATCAGAAACTTGCCTCCTTCTGTATTGCTTCCCTGCCTCACAGGTAAAATCTCCATCACTGTGTCCATAGTGTTGAGGAGCTGGCTGGGGACTGCATTCATTTTAGGTAACCAGAAGGCACAGCTTCTGGGTGCATTTGCATTTTTGTCATGCTGGAAAGCTGTGGGACAGGTGGAGTTTTCATATAGATTGAAACAGTGTCGTTTTCTCTGTCAAAGTGATCCTTTCTCAGAAGAGCAGATGTGAGGTAAGAGAGAAAAGTTTAAAGAGGAGGTAATAGTCTCAAAAAAAACAAAACAAAAATCTTTAAAAATAAGCTTTGCACTAAAGAGGCCTCCTAATGGGATGCCTTGTCCTGCACCTGGTGGCAGATGGCAGAAGAGATGTACGTGAAGACCTGCCTCCTCACTGGGAAGGACAGGCTGGGAGGGCAGTGGGCTAGCCAGGCTCAGCACAGGTGTCAAGTGTAGGAGAGAGATGGCTGCAGGAAATCTCACCTTTGGCATGCCAGAACCAGTCACCTAAGCCTCGTGTTTAGTGTCTCTGAGCAGTGAAGACTCTCAGATAATCACTAGGAAGAATGTCAGTGACAGTATGCTTTCCTGTGGAAAAGTTTAAATATGCACATTTTTGAGGTGCTGTAAATTAAAGCCAGGGCCTTGACTCAAGGCAAGTATTCTATCCCTGAGCCATACTCCAAATCCCAAATATGTAGTCTTTCTATACAGTATTCTTAAAACAAAAACAAAAACCATCTCTTTATTTAATTTGTGTCTGTGTGCATATGCTGGGGGTGGGAGTGGGGGTTATATTTTGATACAGTCACATATATGTAATGATATGGCTTGGAGATGAGCCCCAAGTCTAGACATGAAATCCATTAATGTCTCATAGTTTTGTTATATGTGCCTTTCGTGCACATCTCAAAGGTAATTTTTGTACAATGTTTTTAGTGTATCTACTTTCTGACTTGGGGTCAGTGTGGGTTCCCCATTGTGGTACCTGTTGTGGAATATTAGTTTAAGATGTGTTACATTTGTTTATGCTGTGGAATATTTGTTTAATGATGCAAAGATGTGTTGTATTCTTTATGCTGCATTTGTTTAACTCTGTGAAGCTGTGTTATTTTGCCTGCCTAAAACACCTGCTTGGTCTAATAAAGTGCTGAACAGCCAATAGCTAGGCAGGAGAGAAATAGGCAGGCAGAGAGAATAGGAGAAATCTAGGCTCAAGAAAAGAAGAGGAAGAATGAGAAGAGGAGAAGAGGAGGATGGCAGAGCCAGCCACCCAGTCACACAGCAAGCCACAGAGTAAGAAGGAAAGCAAGACATACAAATAAAGAAAGGTAGAAATCCCAGAGGCAAAACATAGTTACAGAGAAACAGGGATCGTTTAACTTAGAAAAGCTGGCTATAAACAAACCAACATAAGGCCAGGCATTCATAAGTAAGAATAAGTCTCTGTGTATTTATTTGGGAGCTGGGTGGGTGGCCCCCAAAGAATTAAAAAAAAAAAAAAAAAAAAACCTTACAGGTGCCTGCTCAAAAAAGTTCAGATTTTAGAGTATTTGTTGTTGGTGTTAGGGATGTTGAATTTGTACTGTAGGCAATGTCATGGTTGTTTGTTTTTGTTAACTTGACACAAACTAGAGATAATAAAGGAAAAGAGAATTTTAACTGAGAAAATGGCCTGTAGGCAAGTCTATAGGGCATTTACTTGATTAATGGTTGATGCGGGAGGGCCTAGCACACTAAGTGGCAATGCCATCTCTGGGCAGGTGTCCTGGGTTCTATAACAGAGCAGGCTGAGCAAGCCAGTAAGCAGCACCCTCCATGGCTTCTGCTCCTGCCCTGGCTTCCCTCAGTGATCCACTGTGATGCGGGATTATAAGCCAAATCTTTCCTCCCCCAGTTAGTTTTGGGTCATGGTGTTTATTACAGCAACAGAAAGCAAACTAGAACATAAACTTTTATTTAAATTAAAAATCAAGTTCTTAAAAACTTCAACTTGACTAGATATGAAGCAGTTTTAAAATGTTTAAAGATACATTGAGAAAAAGCAGGCTTTTTAAAGACAGTGATTATCATTACCAATAGGTAAATCTATTAAAATGCTTATGCTGCATAGGCAGCTCACAGAGGCCTAGTGTGCATGGTCAGGGGGCAGCGAGCAAGCATTGGGTCTGTAGCCATGGTCTTCTGTTCATTTCTTTTAAAAATATATTTATTTTTAGTTTTCATTATGTATATATCTGTGTAGAGGTATGTGTACATGAGTGCAGTTGCCCCTTGGAGGTCAGAAGAGACTGTTTGAGGCCCTGAAGCTGGAGTTAGCAGGTGGCTATCAACTGCCAAGTGGGTGCTGGGAACCAAACTCTGGTCCTCTGCAAGAACAATACACACTTAACTGCTGGGCTATCTCTCCAGCCACCTTTGTTTGTTTCTTATTGCTAGAATTTTATATTCATTTGTTCTTGTTGGATGACTAAAGTGGATGTTGGTAGAGATGGCAAGCCATCCACTTAGCCCTTTCCTGCTCGGCCTCGGGAGCAGACAATTTCTCTGCTGGGAGATCAGCTCCTTTTGTCTGTGTGGCATCTTGCTGTGTTGTTGGGTTCTCTGGGCATCTGTGTCAGTAAATAAATTTGCAGGGACAGTTCCGATGAGGTGGCTGCTGACCTTGATCTCCTTAGATTTCCCTTGTCCTCTTCACTGTCATTCTTTCTAGGCCTTCTTTGGTGAAGAGGGCCCTGTGGAATTAAGAGTCTGTAACCCATGTGTGTTCTGTGTCACTGGTGTGCTCTGCTCTGCTGAGCCCTAACTGTTAGCATTTCCTATCACTTCTCCCTGCTGTTAGAATACTATGTGTTCAGTGGACTCCACACATGCAGTAACTGGGAACCTTCACTTGTGGCAGGGCTAGTGTTGTGGGCTCTCCATACCTCCTCCTTTCCCCACTTTCACTATTCTGGAAATTCTGTCATCACGTGTGGAGAGGTCTATAAGGGTTGTGGTCTGCTATGTATTTCCTGCCTTGTACTGGTTACTCCACCAAGGCCTGTAATATTTACTGCCCCCAGTCTCCTTTCTCCTTATTCACCATAAGCTTCTGTCTCTGTCTCCCACACTGTAAGGTACTCTTTGGGTTCTTCTTTGTACCACTTTGTACCACTGATGTATGTTCCCGTTGGTGAAAACAGATCTGTTTCTTACATTGAACCATTTTACTGTTCTCCAAACCTTCACTGGGGTGACTTCTGGTCCTCACTGGCATATGCCACCTGGTGAGGTAATCTGGGCCTCTGTTGCTTATAATGATAAATCTTCCCACCAACCAACTGAGTTCCGCCCGCTGCCAAGTTAGGGCCCCAAGTAACACACAGAGACATATATTAGTTACAATGCTGCTGGCCAATGACTAGGATTTCTTACTTGCTGGCTCCATCTTAATTATCAATCATAACTACTAATCTGTATATTTTATAAGAACTTATCGGATGCCAGTGGCAGGCGTCTTCTCTTACCGGGATCACATGGCAGCTCCACAGAGAAAGGAGGAGGAAGAGAGTGATTTCCTGCTTGTCCCTGCTTATATTCTGAGTCTGCCTGCTATGTCACTTCCTGCCTGGATCACAAGACTTCTGTTTACTACATTTCCAGAATCCTCCTCGACTCCTAGTCGAGGTGGACTCCTAGTCTACCTAACTTGCTCCCCTCTTGGCCAACAGTTTTTTTTATTTATCAACCAATAAGACAAACATATACACAGAAAGACCTCCCCCATTAGTTGCCTGTGGTGCCTGGCTTGGTGTCAGTGGCTCTGGGCATGGGCTGTGGCTCCTGGATCTCAGCCTCGTGTTCATGGTTATGATGATGAAGTGACTTGGACTGGTGGAGGCTCTTCCTGAGTCTGATGGGAATAAGGCCGGGGTTCCTTGGGGCTCTCTCTAATTCACAAGTTTTAAATAGCTTTCATTGTAGTATATTGTTGTGATTTCTATTTTATCACTATTATCAAATTTCCCATTGTGCTTCATTTACAAATTAAACTGTCATAGGCCTGCATACTCAGGAAGAGCGGCAGATATGGGGTGGGCCTGGTTGTATCCGTCATTTCAAGCAGAGACTTTGGGATGTGTCACCTACAGTAAGGGCCGGCTGCTGCTCTAGCAGAAGATCCCTTGCAAGGCTATGCATTTCTGTCCCAGATCTCATCATGTGAATTGCCTTCTTAGGTTTAGCTCACAAGGCCATCCCATCCATATCTCTGCTTCCTGTGATTTGTCTGGTTCTTGGTTCTTATTAGACTTTTCTATCACTCTTTGGTGGAGTCTCTTCTTTGTTCTCTCTGCCACTGGCAGGAACCTCGGGTCACCAGGGCTGCTCCCTTGTGATTTCGCCTCTAGCTTCGTTTTTCCACCTTTGTGTCTTTTGCTCCTACCTGTGTAGAGCCAATCATTGGAATTTTACCTTGAATCCCATGGGGAATCTCAGACCAGGTCCAAGGAGAGGGCATGGTTTGGGGTTGGGCAGATTTCACCTTTTTTCTTTTTGGTTGAGTTTGGGATGGAGGCAGCTGTCCTAGAGGGTGGGCTTGGTGCTAAAGAACCTGGAGTACTTGGTGGAGGTGATTTTCTGTCTGGCCTTGCTCAGCACAGGTGTGAGATAGACAGGTGAGGATGGTTCTAGACAGGGACACATCACCTCCCTGCATCAACTGCATCCTCAAGGACAAACCCACAGATAATTGTTTTGCTTCTTATTAGACACCAGAGCCGGAAGCGGAACCACCCAAGGCCCCTGAGCTTAAGCAGGGGTTGTATGAGCTCTCAGCCAACAACTTTGAGCTGCATGTTTCTCAAGGTAAGAATGGAATGGGTGACCATGCTCTGGGCTGGATTTTCCTCTTGCTATTTAAGGGCTCGTAGCAACATCTGGTTGCAACTCACATTGTCTCTTCAGCACCAGTTGGACTGTTGCTTAACACCTTGCCTCCTCTTCACCTTTGTTGACCTGTCTGCCTAACCCTCTACTAAAGCTGTGAGCACACTAGGTGCACACAACCCCCTTGGATAAGAAAGTCTTTATTAATGGTAGTCACATGTTTACTGGCTGGAGGCAGAAGCAAGCACGTTTTTTTTGTTGTTGTTGTTGTTTAAACAGTGTAGTAGGACTGTTACAACTATGAATCAAATTAGGTGTTCTTTATACTCCCTTTTTGGAATTGGTCTCCTAGGTATATACCTACAGTCCCCACTGTGAGTAAAGTACAAGTCTCCCTTTGTTAACACATGGACATGTTTCAGAAGTTGGCTCCAGCACATGTGGCTAGAAAGCAAACACAGCTTCCTTGCTGGCTCCATTATCAATGCTGCCACGGAAAGAAACCCCCCTGGAAGACTGGCTCCTACACACTGTGAAAAAGGACTTAGAACTGTATCTGCCCATGAAGCCAGTGCCTGCGGGGAGCCAGGCCTCCTCCTCGTGCCTGTATTATCCAAATACTTTTCACAGTGTCTTCCATTACTACCGGCATGAGTTATGTCATCTGCTTTAGCACTCCAGCCATGGGACTTCGGGGTTTCCCCTACTGGGAAGGCAAACCATCTTGGGCTCTGTGTAGAATGTGCACCCAAATCACCTTGTCATCGACAGTCCCGCACAATCCAGCCAAGCCCCACCCAGTGCAAGTGTCTCCTGCAGGACACACCCTACATGGTGGTGTTCCAGGGATCACTGAGGCTATTTCCTCAATAGGCAGCTAGGGCTTCCTGCCCATCTGGCTTCCCATCAGAGCAGCTTGGCTTCTGGGGCTTCAGTCTCCATCCTGCTGCCCAGGGTTAGTACTCCACATGTCTGCAAAGAGATGGTTTTAGCCTTGAAGATAAGTTGCTCCTAATTTCAAATAAGTGACCATTTCCCTGAAGCGCATTATTGTCATAGCAAGGAGACCATAGCCTCAGCCGTCAGTGTGGCGGGTCCATCACACTGTAACATCCACTGGGGGATGGTTCTCTCCTGATTTGGGGTTGCTGTCAGCCTGAGTAAAGTAGAACAGACAGATAAAAAAAATCTCCAGTGTCCAGAAAATAATGTTGTGAGAACTTGATTTTGTTTTTATTTTTAAACTAGTCAGGAGGGTTTTTTGTTTTGTTCTGTTTTTATAACCTGGTTTTTAGCAAACTATAATGTAAGTACAGAAAGCCAAAGCAGGGTGATTTTTTAAGACAGTTTTCCATGACCACTGTCCAGGTCAAAAACCACAGCCTACTGTGCCTCACCCACATCCAGGTCTCTCCCAAAGGCGCTTGCGTGGGCCCATGACTTTTCCTCATGGCCTCAGAGCTCAGTGTGTGACTTATGGCTCAGTTGAATGCTTTTCTTCTTCTCTCCCAAGTTTATGTTGCATTTTATGGATCTTAAATGCTTTTTTTTTTTTTTTTTTTTTTAACGCATTGAAGGCTGGGGTGTCTGTGTGAGGTTCTGTAGCTCGGCATGCTCCCCACCCTTTCTTTCTGTGCTGTCTACTGAGCACATGGTTGTTGGACCTGCAGAATTCCCCACAGTCTGGACCCTGCTGATAAGATACATCTCTGGTGGATTCACACAGCTCCTTTTTTGGTTTTCCCATATATGCTTTGGGGTGCTGGAAGGCCTTATGGCTGCCAGTGACTCTGCGTGTCTGTTTCTGTGATTGTGATTGGAGCCACACCGATGGCCAATGTCTGGTCCCTCCCTCATCAGACTTATTAGTGGTGACTTTATTTACCTCTTGCAGTGTTAAGGTGGTAAAAGAGGCAGAGTAAATGTACAGTTCTTTCCCTTTTTGCCTGTTTTCTCAGTGTGAGTTGGTTCTCTGTAACCCTTCAGAAATGACCAGTTGATTTTGAGTTACTGTTTGGAACTCCGATATAAACACACGTGGTGGCAAGTCCCTTTCTCCCAGAAGAGTTTGAGCTCTGTGAACAAGAAAACAGAGCTGTCTTCTTCAGCTCACATCTGGTCTCCTGTGATGTAAACCACAGTGCTTCTTTCCCCTTCCTCTCTGCCTTGGTCTTCCCTCCAGGCGACCACTTTATCAAGTTCTTCGCTCCATGGTGTGGTCACTGCAAAGCTCTGGCTCCAACCTGGGAGCAGCTGGCTCTGGGCCTTGAACATTCCGAAACTGTCAAGATTGGCAAGGTAAGTGCAAACGCTTGTTAAAGTGGAAAGAGTCTGCTTTGGGCTGGATTAATTAGCAAAGTAGCCCATTATTCACTCTGTGTGCAAAGTCAAAAACTTGATTTATTAATTCCAGTTAGTGTGCCACTTGACAATTCATTTCACCTTCACAGATGGCAGCCTGGTTTTGGAGTCTGCTGGCTTTTCCACAGCCTGCAGATAAATTATGGTCTTGGCCGATTTATTCTGAAGGGATGGCCAATTCTGAGTTGGCAGCCCTGGAGCTATGCAAAGATATGGGGGTAGAGCCTTGTAGAATGTTCACTGGATGTCCATGGAGCTCAGCCAATTGCTTTCCTACAGGGTCCTGGGGTCTGCACTCACACAGCTCGTAGCAGACCCGTCCTCATGGCGAGCCCTACTTTGCTCTGTCATCCACAGTTCCTTCCAACTGTTGATACAGAGAAGCCAGAAGTAATGTGTAACAATTTGTGTTACAAGTAATACACATTACTTCTGTGTGTCCAGGGCTTCTTGAACTACCCAGAGCAGCTCCTGGGCTACTGGGTACTTTTAATCTCATTGATTTTTCTGACAGTCACCAGACACTCACCCTTTATGGGATTTCTAGAGAAAAGTCTCCCTCTTTCACGTTGCCACAGGGCTTCTCTGCATGCTGAAGTGGAGCTATGTATATCTGGGTATGAAGTCAGAAGCAGAGCCTCAGGCTTGGGCAGCCCTTGCAGGCTGGCCTTGGTTGAGATGTCTCCCCTCTGTTACTCCTTTGCAGAAGGGAAACAGAGTGAATTGTGTATAGTCATGGACATGAGAAGTTGCTACTTAGCATGGCCCCTGGGGTGAGGTGATGCTGGGTAAATGGTGGTCCTCCTCATGCATTGCATGGATTTTCTCCTTTGCCCGCTATATGCTTTCTGTGCCTTATTCAGTGCTGTGATCATTTCAGTCCCTGAACAGTGTGTGGAAATAGTGCATCACCTTGCATTCTGTCTTGCCCCAATCTCTGCATCCTTACCTCAAGTTAGTTTGTGAGTTTTTGTGGGAGATGATTTATCTAGGCTCTCAGCAGAAGCGGGCATGAGCAGACTTAGGCTGTGAGGGGCCTTCTGGGTGCTTGGGGCTACTTTAGACAGGACCCTGGGGAGTGCTTGTGCCCCTCACAGACCTAGCTTAAAGTTTCCTGGACTTCATTTGAGCACTTGAATGGCTCTCTCTGCAGTCTTACAGCTTAACATAGTTTAAACTCTTTATTAGCATACTGAAAACCAGCTTAGTTCTGCTTGGATAGTTTTAATGCTGATAAAAATTTAAAAAATAATGCTTGTAAAAATATCAAGCATGTAGGATATTGATTTACATGAAGTAATCTGAGCCAGGCCTGATGATACAGGTCTCTAACCCCAGCTGTTCTGGAATCTGAGGCAGGAGAGCCACAGATCCAAGGCCAGCTGTGGCAACTTATTGAGACTCTATCTCAAAATACAAGTATTTTAACAAGGGCAGGGGTGTAGCGCAGCATTAGAGTGCTTGCCTCATATGCACAGGGCCCTGGTTCAGTTCACACCAAAATAAATAGCTACTGTACTTCTTACTTGGACAAGTTTCAGTGCTACACTTACCAAATGTTCTTATTAAATATGGACTACTTGCTCCTGCTTGTGGGGGTATACGCCCAGGGATCAAATTGCAGGGACCCGTGCATGTCACTGAACTGTGTCCCCTGCCTTGATCTGAAACTGTAGAACTATGAGAGACAGTAGGTTTCCATGGCATTGGAACCTGCCCAGATGAGTGTCTTCCTTAGAGTAGCCTGGCTCACACCCCTTCCCAGTGTTAGGGGAGGCTTCCTAACTCTGCCATTTTCAGTGGAATTCAAACAAATCTTGTCACCATGTGCCACTAATGTGGATAGTGCTGTGGGTGGCTCCTAGGCAAAGTCTTTCTAAAACTTGCAGAGTGCTGCCATGGAAGCTATGGAATCTGGATTAAAACCTTTCTTTTTTTGATAGTAAAGTATAAATTGTCTGATAATGCCTTTCCCCGGACTGTGAAGAAACTAACTTTATTGTACTTTGATTACAGGTCGACTGCACACAGCACTATGGACTCTGCTCAGAAAACCAGGTTCGAGGCTATCCAACTCTGCTCTGGTTTCGAGATGGCAAGAAGGTATGTCTTCAGCCCCTGTGTGATGTATGGGGATAATCCCTCCACTAGCCATTGCACTGAGTTTCTGAGAGTTTACAGGGTATGTGTATAGTGGAATACAGTATGTGTGCTTCCCTAACTGATAAGACCTAGTAGATAGGAAAGCTGACATTTGTCAAACTGTTGTGCGGCATTTTTGGTAGCTTGGGTTTTCATTGGAATTAGACACCTGTGCAGGCAGGCCTTGGATGCCTGCTCTGGTATGAACACAGATCTTGCAGGGCTCAGAATAGAATAATGCTTGCTCTCAATGGGGTCCTGTTCCCCGCCCCCTTCCATGCCTTGCCCGTGGTCAGCATCTCAGGATCCTCAAGGAAGTAGGATGGATGGATGACTGGTCCCCACTTTAGACTCTGATGATGTATATATAGCTTGTGTGGGGGCAGGCAGGGGTAGAGGTGGGTGTTGTGGAATTGAATTTCCCCTCTAAGTGGGAGCAGGCAGATATCACAAGAGACACAGCTGGAACCAAGACCCCTGATGGGGGCCTAACTGGGGAAATGAGTGGGGAGCACATGAGAATGCTGGCAGCATCGCTGTGGCCTGTGTCTTGGACAGGTGGATCAGTACAAGGGAAAGCGGGACTTGGAGTCACTGAGAGACTATGTGGAGTCGCAAATGCAGGATCCAGAGGTGGCCCCGGAGACTGTCGAACCCTCAGAGGCCCCAGTGCTGGCTGCTGAACCCACAGGTGACAAGGTGGGTGCTTGTCAATGAAGGGAGATGGTCCTGCCTACCTGCAGAGTCTTCTCAGTGTGAAATGATTTCTTGTCTACTGTTTGATGCTTTGCATGGCCAAGGTCAGCAGAGGTTTCCCTTGAAAAAGCCTGAGGTAGGTGTGAGAAAATCCCGAGAGAAGCTACTTGGTGTCAAAAGCCTCCAGAGCTTGTCCTTTTGCCCTAGTGACTTGGGGACAACATATGTGAGGGTTTGCTGTGATGCCTTTCCTGCTGCCCTGACCCCATCTTGTTCACTCCAGAACTGGCTGCTGTCATTTTACTTTGACTCTGTAGCACAGGCTCCTAGGAGATCTGCAGCAGGAAAGGCTGTACAGGGAATTAGGTAGCCAGATCACAGAATATTTCATTTGTTTGGCAGCCTCTGTTCTCTTTCATTCAAGGATCTTGGGTTTTAAGGTTTATTTTCATTACTTTTAATTCAGTGTATAGGTGGGAGTGTGTATGTGCAGGTGCCTGCAGAGGCCAGAGGCATCTGATCCCCTAGACCTGGAATTACAGGCAGCTGTGCGCTGCCCACTGTGGGAACTGAGAACCAAACTTGGGTCCTGTACAAGAGCAGCAAGCCCTCTTAATCACTGAGCCATTTCTCCAGTCCCAAGGGATTTTGGGTTTTAGACTTTTAGATTTTAGTTTTGTATTTATCAAGCTTCAGGCATATTATACATGGGGGAAAATACCCAAAAACCTCTTATGACTATTTTCCAGCCTGTGACAGGTGCTGGGTCTCTGGAGGATATATGAGCAGGTGTCATGGGGCTGTGACAAGCTTGTGTACAGGGTAGCCAGCCTAGAGAGAAGAGAAATGAGCAAGTGTTTGCAGAACTGATGGCTCAAAAGTGGCCAGAGGGGGGCGCATGTGAACTAGATACAGTTCCCAGAATGAGCTGTTGCCTTCAGAGCAGGGCCAGGCAGGAAGGCACTGAGAGGAACTGGTGCAGTGGAGTGCCCAAGAAGGAAGAGATAGAGGCTGGAGGTGGAGCCCTAGAAAGTTTGAGCAGGTCATCTTCAGGAAGGAGAACTGTTGTTCTGGGCTCTGAAACACAAGGAGACCCCACTGTAGGGGTGAGATAGTGGGGGTAGGAGGAGGGAGCCTAAGGATCCCACTCAAGTGAGGGTAATTCCTGGGGAGCAGGAGCAAGGGAAGGAGGAGTCTGAGGTGACTCAGATTTCTGGAGTCTCTGGCCAGTGCTGGCAGATACCCAACACAAGTAAGAAGTGGGGAGTGGGTGGTAGTAAGTTTGGTTGCCTGGAGCTGGTTTCCAGGTTATGTGTGTGAGAGGGCAGTCAGTCCAGGTCTCGGGGACTAGGGCAGGAGGTCCACATGGTGTGACACATACCAGCTAAGGAATATGGGAGCATGTGTGTATATGCTATGCATGTTGTCCAGTCATTTCACGTGAGCAAATCCCGAACTCTGACAGAGGGACCAAGGTACAGCTGCATGGATATTTTTGCTTCTTTCCTTGATAGTGAGATACTGGGGTCCACAGGCAAGGCTAGTGAGCATGCCTTGTCCTCTGGCTTGAGGACAGTGACTCATCGAACACCACTGTGCAGAGAGGGTGAGACTCACTGGGGCCAACATTCACGGAAACTCAATACATGGAAATTGGAAAAGCCAGGGTTATTGTGGGCATTAGGATGGTAGTGTTTGTAGTGGCTCACTTGGTCTGGGAATCTGCAACAGAACACTGAGCTGTGGAATGCCCCACAGTGGCACCCTCCCGGGCTACTGAACATTAACTTTTAGAGAAATACGGATGAGATCCCATAAAGAGCTGTCAAGATAGAATTACTTTAAAATGCCCATGTGGAATCTGCAGCCTGCACTGGACGCAATACTCACACTTATTTTACACATCAGGAAACATAGCCCATTGATATGGGTCTAATTAAAATCACCGATGCTGCTAGGTTCCTGTTGGCTAAAAAAGTTAAATGCTTGAAAATAAGCAGGACAGAGAAAAATGGCATGTGAGCTCGTGCAGATCCACAGGCATCTTGGGCTGCAGGCTCCAGGGCTATAGGCGTTAGCCTGGAATGAACTGGTCCACACCGCAGAGCCTAGATAGAGGACAGTGCCTGTATCTGAAGCCCCTGGGTTGGTTATGGACAGAACAGAGGCTGAAAGGTCTGTCTCAGCCCACTGTCCCCAGCTCGCATAGTCGCTGCCCAGCAAGAGCTCTGGCTGCCCTGCATGTAACTTGTAGATGGCTCTGGCCAGATTTTGTCCTTCTGCCCTGTTCTCTTTTAATCAGTGTCTTTCGATTCATCTTCATCCCTGAAGGGCACTGTGCTGGCACTCACAGAAAAGAACTTTGAGGACACCATTGCACAAGGAATAACCTTTGTCAAGTTCTATGCTCCATGGTAAGTGGCTATCTTAGACACTGTGCAAGTGCATGCTGTCTCACGGTACACTTTTCAGCTGTGCAGCCTTCTTGCAGGGAATGATGCCGCTGCACCGTGTCGAGCAAGAGTTTTATTTACTTTAAAGCTCAGTCTACTTAGACACAAACAGAAATGGAAGTAAATTGGGATGGCTGTATGAAAAGTTGAGGAGAGCTCAGTTTTCTCTTCAAGACAGTCAGGACGTGAACCTTCCTGCCATGTGGTCCTCAGGAACCAGAATAAGAGTAGATGGAGAGCAAACCGAAACCTAGCTAGCCCAGTACTGGAGGATGATCGATTCCATGAGTGGCTGGAACTCTGCATGTCCTTTGATGTCCCTGAATCTCTTTTCCTTAGCTATAAAATTGCACCAACAATTTGTCTTCCTAAGTACAACAGTCCTTTGAATAAGCCGAGTCTGTGGAAGAGTATTTGATGATTGACCCAAATACACAGAGGTCCCTGTGTCACTCTTATCAGCTTATACACTCTGTGTACTCAGGACCGAAAGGTTAATAAGGACATGACATGTGATTTGGGCAGCTTGGTATGGTGATTCATGCCTGAAATCCTCCACCAGGGAGGCTAAGGCCAGAGGACCAAGTTTGTGGCCAGCATGGGCTACTACGAAAAGAAACCACTAAAAAGAAATGGCTCCCACATAATGCCATTAAAAATGTTCTTTATTTGGAAAAGCTAAGGCTGTACAGATGCCGTAGAAAGAAGACCCTCCTACCTACTGTCTACCCCATAGGCAGTCCAGTCTAAACTGTCCGTCCTGCCCACCCCTGCTGCTCCCAGTGATGGCATGGATCAGCCAGCTCCCTAATCATGTCAGGTTATCAAGTATGGCGTGACTTTCAATTCCTTTTCAGGAAAGGAAGGGCCCATGTGTGGCTAGTGGGAGCATTTGATGGTATGGATTCTGAGGATAATTGTGACTGTCATGTAGGAGAAACACAGAATGACCTTGACCCAGATCTCAGCACAGCTGCCCCTGTTCTCTTCTAGGTGTGGCCACTGTAAAAATCTGGCTCCTACCTGGGAGGAGCTCTCTAAAAAAGAATTCCCTGGCCTGGCAGAGGTCACCGTTGCAAAAGTAGACTGCACTGCTGAGCGTAATGTCTGCACCAAGTACTCGGTGGGTACCTCAGGGAAAATATGCCTGGGAAAGGGAGCTGGAGATTTGGATTACCGCCCCAGGAGACTGTCACTGGCAGCATGGAATGAGTTCATTCTGTCCAGGCCTCCCTAGAGAGTGGCTTGTATCTTGAGTTGCGTCATTTGAGAAATAAAGGATACTCTGAAAGGCCAGCCTTCTCCTGCAGAGAAGGCTCTGAGGCCTCTCTGGTCTAGCTGTCTAGTACTGAGGTACTAGGTGTTGAGAGAGGTGTGCTGCCATTGTGGCCCCACCTGCCACCCTGTCTTAACCACCCGAGGGCTCAGCATTCAATTATAAACAAACATCCTGAAGGATGGGGCTGAAAGAAATCTATAAATCTAAACCACTCTTGGGAAAGGACATGGCTAAAGAGCCAGTCTGTTTGTTCTGAGCTCATGTGGTGATGGGCATGGAACCAGAGCCTCTTACATACCCCAATCACACTGTACTACAGATGACAGGATTTTCCCAGCCTTACCTGTGTGCTCAGTGATGTGAGACTCCCCACGTGTTGATGTCTTTCTTAGTCACTGTCCACCTTAGTTTTTGAGATGAGATCTTTTTTGCTGAACCTAGAATGGGTTGGCTTGACTGGCCAATCTCGACTCCTGGACTCAATTCTAACACGGGAATTACAGATGGGCACTCCCAGGGCCTGGTTTTTTTATATGGGTGCTGTGGCATCTTATTGACTGACCGTCTCCCCTGCCACTCAGTTTTCAGGGAACAATTTAGGTATGATTTAAAGTGCTCATTCTTTCTCTTTTAAAGGTGCGAGGCTATCCCACATTGCTGCTTTTCCGAGGAGGAGAAAAAGTGGGTGAGCACAATGGAGGTAGAGACCTTGATTCTTTACACAGCTTTGTCCTACGTCAGGCAAAGGATGAACTATAGAAACCCCCACCCCTGAAGAAATGCTCCTAGTGCATAGGAGTGACATCACATGGACATCCATGTTTCCACTGTGGTTAGCCAGAAAACGGTGTGTCCTCAGCCTGTGTATCTTCTCCATGTGTGCTTCTTCAGCCACCACACACTACGGATCTTGATTGCGTGTCTCTAATCAAGCTGGGCAAATATTTTCAGTGGCAATCCACCCTGTAACCTTCTCTTGGCAATATTAAATTGGCTTCCCTTGCAACTAAAATACAGTTAAGAAAAACCAAATTACTGAACTCTCTTGGCCCCTAGGGAATGTGGGGAAGCAGGCTTTTGAACTGTCTAAATTCTGGAAAGGTGACTGTGGCACAATTGATGTCCCTCAGATCTGAAGGTCACAGTTGACTTCATAATGTGGTGATGCATAGTTTGGAGATTGCAAAACAAAACAAAATCCAGAGTTTTGAAGATACCTTCATAGCCACTGTTGGGTTCCTGGTTCTGTTAGTACTTGTCTAGTTGAGAGGGGTAAGCCATGATGAGTGGTACTTCTGATGTATGTTCAAAATATTCATGTTGTTCAAGGGATCCTCTTGTCTGCTTTGCATAAGGTGGAGGGTGTAGCTGTCTTCTGCAGAAAGTGAGGGTGTGGGAACATCCACACAGTGGTCCTCACCATTCTACTTGTCTCCTGGGGCAAAAGTACCCGATGGGCTTCCCAGGCCCAGGGAGACTCTGCAGCTCTACTGGGCCTTCCTAGCAACAGCTCTGATTCTCTTCCCAAGCAGTCCTTTTAGCAGCTTGCTCTATGAAGACCATCTAGTGTATGAGCAGTGGGATTCATTTGACCTGAAGACCAAAGACTGCAGTTGGCAGGGCTGCCCGAGCCCAAGGTTGGATGTCACATTAGCTCCCTCTGTTTCTTGCTGTCCTGGATATTAGACATTGCTGCTCTCACCCTTGCAGAGATGCAGCTAAGCTCGCGCCGTGCCTCTCTGTCTTTCGCCATTGAGTTGCTTGTCCTCAGAAGCAGTTTGTGCCCAGACCCTTCACCCACCTCCCATGAGCAGGTGAACTCAACCCCTGGCACAGAATGTATGGTAAGGAGACTAGAAACAAGACCAAGTCTACTTCCTGAGCAGCGGAGGCGCCCTGCCAGCCCGTTACAGACATTTATTATTAATCATGTGTGGTTCACAGCTGTCCTTTAAAACCAGCTCTAGAGGCCCAGCTCACAGTGGCTTCAGCTTTGCATCATGAGTCTTGTATTAAAAGAAAACTCAAATGGTACAATTGGTTTATACTTTCTAAATAAATTTTTTTTTAAAGAAAAAAAAGAGTCTGGTCTTTGCTTAAATGTTACAGCAACATGGATATAAAATAGACAATAAATTATAGTTTCTATTTACAAAAAAAGCTGTAAGTACAGTTACAGATTGTAAATGTATTATTTAATCAGTTTAGTATGAAATTGGCTTCCCAGTACATGATTATGAAAAAGATATCTAAAAAATATTCTACGATTTAATTTGAGGCTTACTTTCTACAAGAGGAAATCGTGGTTTTGGTTCACAAACAGCATGCTCACCTCGACAGACCCATTCTTAGAGGCCAGGGGCCCTTCCTCTGTGGGTTTCTGCTGTTGACTAGCCCTGAGCCATGGAATGCTACTGTAGGAAAAAGGCAAAGAACAGAGTTAGGAGAGAGCTGGTGTGTTGGAGCCAGTGTTCCTGATGTTAAAGAGCTTGCCAACCCAGTCTGCTTAAGAGGTGTGGAGTCACTTTCTGCTGTTATGTGGTTTAGATAAAGGCTACTGCAGATGCTTCATGGCCCTACCACAAAGTATGATCCATCTGCTTTGCGTTCTAGTAAAGAATTCAGGAACTGAGGGAGGTGTAGAAATGCTACTGTTTGGTTTGACTGAAATTAGTATATGTTCACACCACCAAGAGTCAACAAAAACATGTAACTGCAACAGCAGACAAAAGGCATCTCCACAGAGCGTGTTGATGGCCAGGATGCAGGTCTTGGGTGAGCTGGTCTTGCTGGGAATGCAATCTGACAGAGCTCTCTCTTTCCCTCCATTCTGTTAACTGCACTATCTCCCAGTCATGGGTGCTATTGAACCAGCTGCCCTTTCAGCCAGGGATATTTAGTATTCCTTCAAGGTTATTCTCTACTCATACCACAAACAGCTAGATCTAAATGCTAAAACTAGTCTGGGTGGGACTCTGGGAAGTGAGCTCAGGCATGCGTCTGCGGTTCCCAGGCCTGTTCTGAAAGCATTACAACTCCTGACTCAGTTGTGAACTGGGAAGTCATCAGCAAGGTCCTCATAAAATCCCCCTTGGGCTAAGGCACCAGCAGGAGATGCTTCCAGAGGGCCATCATCCCCCTTTCACTGTGCTTCTTCATGGGTTTTAAGGCAGATTTAGTTAGGAATCCAAGGCAGAGTCACTCCCACACCTGGCTTCAGCTTAATGGCATCCACAAGCTCTCACAACCATATTCCTGTATTTTTTCAAGATGACGTTGGAGTTATCATCAAAGTAAAGAACCGAGATGGCATTCAGCTTAGTTGGTGCACAACATGGTTTGGGGACATACTCAGGATTCATAAGGTGAACCTGTTCCCAAATAGAAACGGGAGAGGGCCTGTTAGAAGTGACCTGGTCTGGGCTTGATCCCACTTAGAGCCAAGTCAGAGCACTCACCAAGGTCTGTACGATGGCGTGGTTGGTGGCATTCATGTGTGCATTGAGTGGGAAGGAACACTCTCCGTCACAGTAGTTGGCAGCATAGCCTTTGGGTGCAATGATCCAGTCCTTGTGATAAGGCAAAAGGAGGCAGTGAAAGACCATCCGGTGTCCCTATGCCATTTGCACTCTTGGTGGCCCCGAGAGAAGGCATTGATCACGGTGCACAGTATGGGGACATAAAGGGAGGTTTGGGAATTGCCCAAGTTCACATTCAACGAAGCTAAAGCATGAACCTGGTTGATCTGACCCTAGAGCCTTCAGTCGTTCCATAGACTCCTATGACTTAGCTGCTATAAAACCGCTAGCTCTGGAATAGAGCTTGGTGTACAAATGCTCCTTGGCTTTAGGATGAGGTTACATCCCAATAAAATACCAGCTGAGCATGCCTGTGATACACCTAAAATACTGAGCATCCTAATTGCACAGTGCGCGGTGGGGGCTAACAGGGAGCTGTAGCTTGCTGCTGCCTCCCATCATGTCCTGTATTGGGGGAACTCTAGCCCAGACAGACTCAACTTCAAAACTCAGAGCTCTATACCTAGTGAACACATACTGCTCCTACATCATCATACAGCTGAAAAGTGGTCAAAATACTGAGGTCAGGATCTGCCATGTCTACTTAGACCCAAAGGGTCATCTACAGGATCCCATGGCGCCCCTGTCAAAGTAATGCCACCGAAGTATAAAGCAACTATTATCTCCCATTTTATCACATTTATCTGTACTTGGTATGAGCCAAACATGTTCTTCCATTGGGTGGGTAGAGCTACTGAAGAAATTAATCATACTTTCTAATCTGATGATTTAAAAGTAAGAAAGTACTTTTAAATCTGGTTTAAAAGTAAAAACTGCTTAAATGTCCAAATAAATACATACCCCTCAAACTTTAAAAGAATGAGGAAACCAGGCAAAGTGGGCGGGTGCTTAGTACATCAGCCCACCAGGTGCCTTCCTCCAGCAGCCTGAACATTTGAGAGCTTCTTGGATTCCAGAATCAACATCCTGAAAGCTGATGGTGGCAGCCATCAGTGAGGGACCCATTGAGGCTCATCCTTATTCTGAGGACTCACCTGCCATCCCAGGTCCTGGAAGCTCACATACAGCTCATGCTTTTTGCAGGCTGTTTTTAATTCACTGCTGTTGTAGTCTGTTGAGGAGATAAAAAGATGTACTCATTAACCCACTCATTCCTTCACTTACACGAGAGCTTTCCTCTCATGCCAGGCACTGTGTGATGCTCAGGACAACTGAGCCAGGCCCTGTTGACACACATGGTCCCCCAACAGTTCAGTGGAGGTCCCATTTGTTTGCCTAAATTTAGAGCTACTGGAGAAATTAATGCTCATTTTTTTTCTAATCTTGTTTCAAAATAAAAGTGGTTTAAATAACACATTCTCCTTGGGCTGCGAAAGAATGTGTTAAGAGTTAGAGAAAGTTGGCACTGAGTTAGGGGAGCTGTAGAACACACTGCACTTTGCCCACCCTGGGGTCTGCTTTGCCACCCTGCTAATTTCATGGACACCTTTAGACAGCAAATGTGCATCGAATACATCTGCTTTGTGCAGGGTCCAGATGGATGTGCAGTGATCCCCAGTCATTACCAGGTAACTGTGTCAGGCAGGAGTCACTATTTCAAATGTGGACTACCCAGTCATGACATGGGGCTTGGGTGATACTGCTGGCCAAAATGGGCCACAGGGTGACATTGGGATGACACACGCTCCTGTTCATGGGCTCTACTTCACTGCTCTTGTTGAGCTCTTTATATGTGCCCTAAAACAAGTATTCCAAAGTCAGCAGTTCCCCAAAACAACCGGCTGAATCCACCTGGACAGTTCAGGAGGCACTGGCCTGGCTTAACACCCTCACCGGGAGGCCTGGGGACACGGATTCATTTCAGCCCATCAGAGCAGATTTTCTGTCACAGGCACATCCTCTGCCTGATGCCAGGGAAGCAGATGAATCATGGATGGCTTCTGTCCTCCAAGAACTGAGACACTCAAAGGGGCTGTGTGAGAAATGTACTCAGGTAACTCAACTACAACTCAAGACAAATGGCACAGTCAAGGGTTATGAGTCAATGCTACTGAAACTGACTTCAGGACAGTGAGGGGTTGGGAGGAAGAGGGCAGTTCTGCTGGAATGGGTGGAGTTGGGAGATAAAGTTGGGAAAATGAATGACTCAGAATGCCAACAATGAAGTGGACTTTTTAGTGGAGGTAATGAGCCAGGAAGGTTTCTGAATTGGGGAGTTCAGAGTATGGTTTTTAAAGACACACAGGCATGTTTGTTTAGGTATGAGAGGTCAGAGAAGGGGAAGGAGGAAAAGTAGTTTTGGAGGAAGATTCTTCCTCTAAAATGGTCAAGAGGAGACAGAGTCTAGATCACACACATACTATCCCTCCTTTGTCAATCGACTATACAAACCAGTGTGTTACCTAAGAAGAGATAGAATCTAGATCACACACACACTACCCCCTGCCCTGGTCAATCGACTATACAAACCAGTGAGTTACCTAACAGATAGATATACTTGAGCTGGAATTTAACACTTTAACTCTTGGAGTTCCCAGCCCCAAATCAGAAGTGTGCAGAACTCTTAACTCTGTTAAGAAGCAGTACCAACACAGGCTAGTGACCTGGGAAGACAGACAGACGTGGGTCAAGTATTTACTGATTCCTCATTTCCTCCCCTACCCCCCACCCTGCCTACCTGACCTTGCACAAGTCCCTCCTCGACCTATGGTTTTAAGTCCACATGAGAAGGAAATTCAGAGCCACCATGGAGGGAAATTTCTTTATTCAGGGCATGGAGAATTCTCACCCTGAACCACCACTGCCCAGACAAGCCTTTCCTGCTAAAAACAACTCATCAATGAAAAAGAATGAAGAGGAGAAACAGCTTCCAGAATTAGAGGTCGGGCTACAAAAGATGCATACGTAATAGAAAGGCAGGACATACTAAAGCAAGAACATTATGGCAAAAGAACAAAGATGGGTGGATGTAAAAAAAAAAAAGGAACAAGTTGAACTTTATTAAAACAATAAGCATTAGAAATGGAATGGGAGACTTCAGAGGGAAGAATCAGACCATTCATTGAAAGAAACCTCTTAAAATATAACAAAAATAAATGGTAGGAAAATATGATTATCTATAAAGAGACTTGAAAGAACCCAACATACTTCTATCTGGAACTCCTGACAACAGTGATGGGGGGCAAGTGATGCTTGGAGACCTAAAGGCTCTGGGGATTTCCTAGAACTGAGAAAGATAAACAGCTTCAAATGAGTCCTAAGCAGAATAAACAAATTCCTGTGATGTCAAACTGTGGTGAAATTAGAGTATACTGAGCAGAAAAATTCTCAAAAGTAACTCAAAATTACAGAAAGATTTACTAAGTAGATTGATGGTAAAATTAATAAAATACGCATTCAGATATTAAATATCATTAAGAACAGCTCCACTGGAGGACCTCCTCACTTTCCTTGGGGCATCAGAACTGTTTCCTGCCATCTGGGTACATCGTCTTCTGACGATTCCAAGGCCCTGGTTCCTTGTATTTCTTACAACTGTCATGGCCAACTATATGATCCCTACATAGGCTCTCATCTAGAATGTCCCTAAGCCAACATAATTCTGCCTTGTCCTTCTTCCACACCTCCTCAGAATCTTTGAGATCCCCTTAGAATCACTGGCCATCTAACAAAGTGGAGATTTCTACGTTCATTTCCTTCAGAGGTCAGGCAGATAGGAGCAGTGTAGAATAATAAAAAAATGTACCTGCTCAGGCATGGTAGTGCACACATGTAATTCCAGCATCTAGGAACCTGGGAAATTTGAGGTAGGACCATTCACCATGAGTTCAAAGCCAGCCTGGACTTCATAATGAGTTCTGGGTCAGCCAGGGCAACAAAGTGATACCCTGTCTCAAAAAAATATATATCATCTATTTTTTGTCTCTATTTCCTAGCTGAGAGTATAGAAAACCCTTGAAATTTGCTGAGAGGAGTATCTTAGTTAGGTTAACAAGACCCCACCACATACCCACACCTAGACCTTTCACTGTAGGCCCCTAGAAAGCTTTCAAGGTGTGTGCTGGTCACCAGAAAAGCCTAACACATAAGAAGAAGGTTGGAGCTCTGGGCCTGCTTCACCTTTGGAGATCATGTGACCAATTATTTATCGTACACGGTAACAAAATCCCATATTCTATGGTTCATGCATGGAACGTATGTTGCTCAAAGGTTTGTATGCTGGAAACTCAGTCCTCGGTATAAGCCGTGAGGATAGAACTAAAGTGGGCCTCGGAGGAGGTAATGATGTCATGGGACACCACCTCACAAGGTGCTGCATGCCTTCTTAGTGACCAAATCAGTTACCTTGTCACTAGATTCCTATAAAGCAAGGTTACCCATGTTTACTGTCTTCTTTATGTACTATTTTCTGTCCTTGGATCCAATGTGAAACTGTCTTCTATACTATGACACTTCATGAGGTCTTCATCACAAGTCACCAGCCAAACTTTTCCAGCTTCCAAACCATGAGCTAAAATAAGCTTTGTCTCATACAGTACTCAGTCTCAGATACTTTGTTATAGCAACACAGAATGGACTGAGCTACCACAAAGAAACCCTGGACCATGAGGCTCAGTGACATGTCTAGATGACTGTACTTCTGATTCTGTCAAAGAACCGTGCACCAGACAGGGAACAGAAACTCCAGGAGGACCCCAACCCTTACTCCACCTTGTTCTAGATCTGATTAGACCATTCGTGAGTTTACAACAAAATGGTAATCATAAATATAGAGCTTCTGGAGAAAATTATTAAATATGAAAGGAGTGGGCACAGAAACTCAACTTATAGGAAAATTAGACAGAGATGTGGGTGACTTAGAGACCTTACCTCAGGATAGAGTCTGATAGGGCATGGCATTCCTGCTGGGGACCTTGCTCTAATGAGTTGGCTCATGTTACAATGGAACTAAAGATCACCTGGTTGGTCAGTATTTGAAAACTGTTGTTAGAACGCAGACAGGGACAACTTTTTCACCCCTGGTTTTCTAGCTTCCACTCTACAGCAGACCCAAGATCACGGAGTCCAAGAACTTTGTCCACTTCCCAATCATCCCAGCTGTCTGAGAAGATGCCTGGTGCTCAACACAGAGAATTTTCTAGAAAGAGAAGCTATTTCTTTTAGAGCCAGACATTGACATTTTTGTTACTAAGGACTGAGGCCAAAGAGAGGAAAAGCAGGAATTCAGTCCTCCTGTTTCCTTTCCTACAGATATTCTCAGGCCAAGCTTGTGTTTCCTTATAGTTCCATGGTGAGGGCTGGCAGAGAGCGTATAAATATTTGTGAAGGTCCCTGACCTTTGGAATATTTGTTTCTGTAGCTCAGGGGTGGGTGCTCTGGGCTCCACGTGGAATGATGCTGACCCAATTTTTTTGTGTGTTTTGTTTTTACAGATTGGCAGGCAGCTGAAAAAAAAATCCTCTTACCCACGCCACCATTGATATCTGTTTACAAAAGGGGTCTGAGGAAGGCCAGATTAAAAAAAAAAAAAGCATGCAGCTAAAATTTAATAAGAACATATCCACTCAAATGGGAGAAAAGATCACAGCTTTGTCCAAGTGAGGGCAGAGTTAGAGGCAAAAACAAAACCATGAAAACATGGAGCCACTCTAGCCCCAGGGCCAACGATACAGCCCAGGGACACGGTGTCTGACTCACTGGCATCCTGTGCACAAATCTGGGGAATCACCAGCAGTGCCACTGAAGGGACACTAGGACTCCATCCAGACAAGGACAGAAGTCCTGAACGAGGACAGAGCAATGCCTGAGGATGCTAAGTCCTGAACAAGGACAGAGCCATGCCTGAGAATGCTCAGTCCTGAACAATGACAGAGCCATGCCCGAGGATGCTCGTTCCTGAACAATGACAGAGCCATGCCCGAGGATGCTCGTTCCTGAACATGGACAGAGCCATGCCTGAGAATGCTCAGACCTTAACAAGGACAGAGCCATGCCTGAGGATGCTCCGTCCTGTGGGCTTGCTATTTCATAGGCAGAAACAGCAAGAACAAAATTTCACATCATCTGGTAACAGTAATAGTGAAGACTGGGCTATAGCTCAGTGGTAAAGAGGTTAGCTAATGGTTTCAAAGCCCAGTGCCACCAAAAGAAAATCCCCTTCCCTTGCAATGACAATAACAAAAACAGTGACAGTAACAATTCCAATGATCATCTGATAAAACAAAGACCAGTTCAAAGTCACAGCATCAGACTCATTAGAAAACTTGAAATGACATAAATGGCCCTCTCCTCCCCAGATGTGTCATGGAGGGTCCAGAAAAATTAGCTACAGCAGAACCTGGAATTGCCAAAAGAAATCATCCTTCAAGGCCATCCATTCATTGATCTTACAATGGATTGGCCAAATGGTATCGCAGTCCCCCACAAACAAAACAGCAGAGGCCAAGAGAAATATTATAAAAGAGGAAGAATGGCAGTCAGCAGAGACTTCAGACTACAGTTCAAAGACCCGGGGCAGGGGTTCAGAGCGCACTGGACTGGCAAGAACTGGGGCTGGGAAACAATTGCCAGATTCATAAGAATCCCTCCTGGGCTACATAGAGCAGCTTGGCCCAGCACTGTCAAACAGGTGTAAAAACAATAAAGACATGTCCCGAGGCTGTGCAGGCCCATGAGAAAAGTGCAACTCAGCCAACGTCCACCATGCCTGCGGAGAGGACAGCTGCAGAGAAGCATGGGCACGTGGACACCACGCAGGGAGACTTCCCTCCAAACCCACTGTGTGCTGCACATGTCTGCAGAGTCCAGCCTGAAGTCAAGTACACATGGTAGAGCAGGTTGGGGTGGGCTTTGGGGACTGGGAGGCAGCAGGTGGGCTCTTGGCCACTTCCTTGTGCTGGGCAGGCCTGCTGTCTCGGGAATCCACAGCTCAGTTCCTAAAATAGTTGCTTGTCATGTTTCACTCTGATGACAGGTGATTTGATGAATGACGTTGACATCTTTACTCAGGTGCACGATGTCCCTAGTGGGCTTCTTCTAGACAAGGCCGCTTTGGGAAGAAGTGTCAATGCCCTGGGAGTGTACTATCGAAGGAGTGAGTAACCAGAGAATGGAAATCTCTCCCTCCAATATTCTGAAAGGCTTGGGGGAGGGGAGTGGCTGGAGCCACACTGCAGGTGGCATCTTTTCTGAAAATGAACTAGGTCATGAAGGCCTGGCAACCTCTGGTCCTTCAACAGCCTGGAAGGGGAGCCTATAAAGAGACACGTCCATTCTCCAAGCAAAATCCATGTTTCCTTTCTTAGTTTGCCTTGGGTTTGTTGCTGTTGGGTTGGTTAGTTAGTTTTAGGGTTTCTATGTATTTACTTTGAGACAGTTTTATACTGTATCCAACAGGTTTGGCTGTTGGCATAGAGAGCCTCCAGCTCTCTATGTAGGCAAGGATGACTTTGAACTTCTGATCCTCCTGCCTCTACCTCCCAAGTGCTAGGATTATGGGCATTAACCATACCCAGTTAATACGGCACTAGGGATTGAGCCCATGGCTTTGTCATGCTAGGCAGGTACTCTATCAACTGAGCTGCATTTCCAGCCCGAGAAATCCTTTCTCAGGTAGAAGTCTGTCCCTCTGCATGCCCATTAATAGAAGAAAGAGCCAAGTGCATAAAGCAGAGCTTTGAGAGGCTGAATTTGAGTCCTTTCTCATTTCCTGGGAGGTTCAGAGAAGACAGAGATGAGAGATCCCTTCATCTCAGTGCTTTCTTTGGGTTCTGAAATATGTGAGATCAGAGGGATTTGGCATGGATTCCTTTGCCCAGGAAGTAAGGAAGCAAACTAGAGGGACTGGGTTGGAAAGTGGAGTGGGGAGACCAAGGGACAATAGGGACCCTTGGAGCTTATTACAAATTAGGCCGCTTTAATATCCATAATTAATTTTTAACTCATCAGATTGAAAGAAAAAGTTGAAAGGGACTTGGAAAAAAATAATTGGATGGCTTTGCTGAAGCCAAAATCAGAGACAACACGTTTTCTTAATTAAAAAGAACTGGCCTACATATTAGGCAGGCATGGTGAGTGTTGAGTCAATCATGTGAAATTATAACTTTAAAAAGCAATCAACAGTGCCAGGGATGCCTCCACAGTCTGAAGTCCAAATAACCAAACTGGCCACAGTTCGCAAATGAAGCCTACCACTGGCTGAATTCATCATCAGCCCCCAGAGGAGAATGCAGACTAGTAATTCAATTCAGCAGACTGTCTCCCGTGGAGGGGGGCAGCAAAGCAGGCATTTTTATTTTCTGAAGGCCTCAATCCTGACTGTTTCTAGCGGTGAATACAGGAACACCCATGCTGTGCAGTGCTTCCAAGAAACACCATGACAAGGAGAAGCAAAATGTCCATTCACACTAGGCGGTGGCTACTCAAGGGTCACGTCCAAGGCACTGGCATAAGAGGGCTTAGTTAAGTCACAGCCTAAGATCTAGAAGATATTTCCTCCCAAAGAAAAGTGGGGTGCTTGGAGAGGCTGCATTCATTCTTCCTGGGCACCAAAGATGGCGGTTGTCGTGAGCTGCCTTGAAAATAAACAGCCTCTGGAAGTGTTTTACTTCCTTGGGATCCCAGCACGTGCTCTGAGCACCTACTTTTTATAAGTGGGTGTCAGGAATCTTTGAAGGTGACTGTGTGTCGTGTGACTGCATTTCACCAAACCCTCCGACTCTGTTCAGTCTGCAGAGAGGTGAACTGAAGCTCACGCCCACTGAGCAGGTTCTCCAGAGCCACAAGGTTGCAAGAAAAATTCTGACAGAAAAGCACACTGCAGATACTCAATGTCACACTTGCTTTCTGAGCTGTTCAATGCCCCAAGGGATCCAGAACTAAGAAGCACTTGCTTGAGCCATGTTGCAGTCTGAATCCAGCACCGCCCCACAGCTGCTACGCACGTGCTTCTAGGAGTTTCCACTTCCCACTCCTCCCAGTTCTAGAGAAGACTTCTGAAAGTGGGAATTAACCCTCAGACACTGACTGGGGGCTGCTTCCTCTCTCATGTCCTTTGAATTTGCTTGTCTAGAACAGGACTGAGTGCCAATGTAGGCTTGGCCAATCAGAGCATTTCCTAGGCAGCAAGATGATCAGGGTTGGGCAGGTGGTACAAGCTAGCCCAATGAGCATCAAGGCTGACTTCCTGCTGACCCAGCAAGGCAGAAAACTCTTGTATTTGAAGATGAGGTTGCCAAGATCACACTCAGACTCCCGGAAACCTTCCCCTACACTGACCGTCTTTCTGAGGAGTCCACCAACAAGAAACACAAAAAACAGAACTTTCTAGTATCATCACTTTCCAACAATCCAATGAAACTGAAGCAAGAAACCCTGAACTTCCCAGTTAAATGAACCAATAAAATCCACTTTAGAGGCTCTGAGTAGATTATTAGTCTCAGCCAAGAGTTCTGGTAAAGTCCATAGAGCATGAATGGTGTGGAGTATTGCTTTTGTCATTGTTTTGTTTTGGTTTTTATATGCATTGGTGTTTTGCCATGGGTGTCAAGTCCCCTGGAACTGAAGTTCCAGACAGTTGTGAGCTGCCATGTGGATGCTGGGAATTGAACCCAGGTGCTCTGGAAGAGAAGTCAGTGTTCTTAACCACTGAGTCATTTTTCCAGCTCCATGTAGCATGAATGTATAATACTTCCTCATGCAAGTTGAGCACCCAAAGTCTGAAAAGCACCATTTGATGGGTGGTGGTCAAACCAAAGTGCACTAAAAATGCTGTATAAAATTAACATACAGCTTATGTCTGTAACGTGAATGGGGAATATAAATTAATTTTAGCATCAGCCATAGTTCTTATCCCCAAGAAATCTCATTATGTATATATGCAAGTATCCCCAAATCTGAAGAAAAGAAATATTTGAAAACTTTCTGGCCTCAAGCAGAAGACCACATCTTCAGGTCCCAGCATCCACACGCTGGCTCACAACCATCTGTAAGTAGTTCCAGAGAATGTGGCACACCTGACCTCTAGGGACACCAGGCACACACATGGTATACACATATACAGTCAGGTAACACATTTATGAATTAAATAAAACAATTCTAAAAATTAAAATCGTTGGAGTGTCTCTATGATTTTTGTAGGAAGGAAAAAACAAGAGCTGTAGAAATCTCATCCAGCAAAAGAATGCTTGTCTGAATCAAGTGGCAGTGGGGATGCCTGCAGCTCCAGCCTTTGGGTAATAGTGCTCTGAGGGTCCTAGGGTCCCATACAGGTATCTGTGGCCAGGGCATTATGACCGTTCCTAGGATTCCCCCCCTCCCCCGCCCCTGCCACTAGTCGCTGTGTTTGCTGAGCAAAAGCTGTCCAACATCCGAGGCCATAGGTACCTTCGTCCCGATGGGTACACCAAGGCTCCACCCACACTCACCTGAAGCACTGGATCCCCGGGACACGTCCTGTGACTGGGTGGAACGGTTGCGACTCTGCTGCCGACGCCGACTGGAGGCTGACCGGGTGGTGCGCACATGGACCTCGCTCACCTTGAAGAAGGCCACCATGAAGGGCTGCTTGTCGTAAGGGCCGTCTCTGCCCACCAGGCCCGCGGCACGGGGGTTGACGTGGAGTCCTTTAATGCAAACCAAAGCCCACCCCTCTTTACTCCACAGAACCTTAGTCTCAAAGCTACATGATGAGGGGACTCTTTCTATTCTTCCATGTACGACTAAATGAAAAAGAGTGGGAATGTGGGCAAGGCCCTACACATCCTCCCGCCCTGGCTGGCTCCCGTTAGACGGCCAGACTCGAAGTGTGCCTCCCAAAGCACAGGATCAACCCAGGGAGTGTTCTTCTTTCTGGTCCTCTTATCCATTGCTATTCACACTTCCTTCCTGGCTATATTTCTCCCCAGCAGTGGAACGACTGTGCAGGAGTTGAACAACTGAAGCAGAGAGCCAGGCAGGAGGGGAAGCTTCCTCGAGGGTCCCTTGGCAAACTCACTGGACAGTCAGATTCTAACGACCTTTCTCTCCCTCCCTTTCCTTCCTCGTCCCTTCCAGCTCTTCCATCTTTTGGTACGGGGTAGAACCCAGAGACTCACACGTGCTAGACAAGTGCTCTATAGCTGAACTGTATGCCCCAAGCTTCCTGCCTTTCTCTGGGGATTCTTCCACCTGGTTCAGCCTGGGGAAGCTAGCCTCCCATTGGGGGCAGTGGGGGACATGGCCTGAGCTTGCTTCCAAGTCCTTGCTAGTAGAAAGTTTTGCTTTTTCAATGTGGTCATGAGGAAACAGAAAACAAGGTCATCCTGGCGCCGAGGCCTGGGCTACAAGCAACGGTCCCACCACCGCCGCTACAGAGGAAATGAATGGAAATGACTGCGGGTAGGTGCTGGCAGTGTGCGAATCACAACTCACCATCCTGAGTCACCACACTCAGCTGGAGCCCCATGTTGTGCTGTGGTGTCACCACCCACAGATTGCTGGTTGCTGTGATGTCAAATTCCAGCCAGCCTTCTTCTGAGGCCCACACTACACGGGTGTCCAACAAAAATAGGTCAGAGTCCCTGAAAGAAAGCAAAACAGCACAGCGAATCACCTGCTGTCCTGTGGCACATTCCTACTGGGGCTTGTCATTAAAGAAGGCTGGAGTCAGATCATGCCCATTTGTGTGACCAGCCACAGCTCTGCCTAAAGGCGCCACAATATGGAATACAGACACAGAATAATAAGGAAAGATGCAGGATATGAGCTATCGGGGGACTCCTTAAATTCGCCAAGACCTACTGCTTCCCACACCAAGTCTTTCTTGGAATTTGGGTAAATTGCAAATATTATTTCATTTGTCTCAATATTCAGTTCATTTTTATTATGGCATTGTTTTATTTATGATGCTATTTATTGGATAATAGCATAATTATGGCTAGTGAACCCTAAAAAGTAGGAGGCAGGGAGCAATAGGTATAAAACAAGATTAAATCAGGATCCAAATAATATATAAAAATTTGGTGTCTCCAATCAAATCTCTATAAACACCATCAGGCTATGCATATAAGATATATGAGATATATGCGAGTCAAAAATGAATTTTGCATTTAGACTTAGCAACCATTCCCAAACTATTTCATTTTAATATATATATATAATATAATAATGTTCATGTTCATACACACACACACACACACACACACAGGAAACACTTCTAATCCCATGCAATTTACACAAAGGATACCCAAGCTTTCATTAGTTTAAAATAAGCATCAAATTCTCATAGTATACATTTATAGGGTATTCCCTTTTACCTTGCTTTACTTAGTTGCTACAGTAATCATCACTGCTGAAGAATAGTTATCTCCATTCCCAGCTGGGAAACTGAGTCTCAGACATGAGGTTATGGGTCAGGATCATGTAGCCAAGATGAAAGCAAATAAGTGTGAGAATTTAGTAAATGAACAAAGCAAGGAACTCAGTGCTGAAGCAAAAAAGTTTTTCATAATGACAGACCATCTTTTGAGATTATTTCCTAAGACATTCTGTAGTAAATGAATAAAGTTCATTTCTCATTCATCGGCTTTTTTTTTTTTTTTTTTTTTTTTTTTTTTTTTTTTTTGAGGCTAGTGCAACATCTGAGGTTAGAATCTTAGGTTTCTTAGATGGGAAATATGCATCTCCCTTCCAAGGCAGTGTGGGGTTAGAAGCGAACTCTATTGTCATCATTCCCACATGTAAACAGTAGGTAGAGTGACAGGGAGTTTACTCAGCTGCTTAGCAGTCTGTGGGGGTATACTCAAGCTTGCCCTCTTTAAAGCTCTCCCCCACATGGATGTGTCACATTCCCTGTGGACAGACTACCCCCCTGTGAGCAGGGAGATGAGGGGTGTTCAGGGAAAACAGCAAGAGGGGGCTGGGAGTCAATGCTTTGAAGTGGAGATGCAGGAAGACATAAGGTCCACTCTGTAATGTCATAGAAGACCCTCGTCCAGAAATAACACAGACGGTACAAACAGCTCTGTGGGAAAAACAGCCCCTGCCCCGTTCCCAAAGAAAGCTGATGATGTAGTCATGTTAGGGGCAGACTCTGGCTGGCACTCTCCGGAACCAAGATCCAGAGAGAAAAGTTCAAGATATGAGGTGGAGTGTGTGCCTACATACAGAGCCCCTGACAAGGGTTAGTTTTAGGTACAGAGCTTCGGCTATGCAACAGGCACCTAATATCCAAGGACGCTGAATAGGGATGAAATGTTCAGCATAGGCTGGTGTGTTACACATTTGGTCTCTAGCTGGCGGTGGCATTTGGGAGGTGGCAGGCCTAGCTAGAGGCTAGCTTGGGGTGTATTCCAGAGGGTATGTTGTCTTTCCCACCCTTCCTATCCCCCTTCCTTCCTCTCTATTTCCCTCCCTTTAGACCTTCATACTTCCCTCCTTCACCCTCTGTCCTGGAGAGACAGCCTCAATGTAAAGGGCTCTCCTCTATAGCATATTCCCATAGGCAATGGGCAATTTGTAAGTGGCAAGGCTGACAGACAAGGCTGGCACACAGAGCTGGGATGGGATTATGGTTTTGTTTCAAAAGAGTAGAGTTCATAAGAAAAGATGAAGAGCTGAACATGGTGGTGGGTGCCTGTAAACCTAGCTCTGAAAATCACCGTCTAAAATGGAGATGGAAAACCGAGGAGAGAAAAAAAAAAGGGGGCGGGGAATGAAGGAAAGAGGAAAGCCAAAACATGGATCTGAGAGCAAGTGAAATTTGAGACAACAATGGAAAAAAGCTGGCGAGAACGATGAATTATTACAGTGTGGAAGAAATTAAGTTTATGTGGTTGTACTGGCTAGTTTTATGTCAGCTTGACACAAACTAGAGTCATCAGAGGAAGGAAGGAAACCTCACCTGAAAAAAATGTCTCCATAAGACTGGGCTGTAGGACATTTTCTTAATTAGTGATTCATCAGTAAGAGCCCAGCCCACTGTGGGTGGGGCCAACCGTGGGCGAACAGTCCTGGGTTCTGTAAGAAAGGAGACTGAGCCAGCCATGAGGAGCAAGCCAGTAAGCAGCACCCCTCCATGGCCACTGCATCAGCTCCTGCCTCCCAAGTTCCTGCCCTGTTTGAGTTCCTGTCCTGAGTTCCTGTCCTGAGTTCCTGTCCTGATTTCCTTCCATGAAGGACAGTGATGTGGAAGTGTAAGTCGAATAAACCCTTTTCTCCCCAAGTTGCTTTGGCATGGTGTTTTATCACAGCAAAAGAAACTCCAAGACAATGGTTTATGGCCATCGGTGGACATTGTGGGCTGAGTTTCCATTGTAAGTACTGCAGGTATCTTAGGTTGTTTCTCTGGTAAACAATGAAGATCGTGGCAGTTCTCAATGCTTATGAGACTGACTAAACAAGTACAGTCCCACAGCTACTGGTTCAAGGTGGGGGAGGGGCTTGACTTTAGGATGCCCAGGTCCTCTGCAAGGGATAGCAGTATGCTAATTCCCTTTTTCATGACTATGACAAAAATGCTTTACAGTATAACTTAAAGAAGGAAGAATTGCTTTTGGCTCATGGGTTCAGAGGGTTTAATAGATAATTGTTTGGACCCATGGGTATAGGCAGAACACCCTGCCTATGGGAATATGCTATAGAGGAGAGCCCTTTGGGGTGAAGGAGGGAAGTATGAAGGTCTAAAGGGAGGGAAATAGAGAGGAAGGAAGGGGGATAGGAAGGGTGGGAAAGTAGAAACAAGGACAACATACCCTCTGGAATACACCCCAAGCTAGCCTCTAGCTAGGCCTGCCACCTCCCAAATGCCACCGCCAGTTAGAGACCAAATGTGTAACACACCAGCCTATGCTGAACATTTCATATTTCAAACCGTAATAAGAAATAACTTAACACGCAGATTTAAAGAACAGGACTAACTGGGATAAAGAAATACACATACATACAGGATGCTGTGTTTTTACAGGACACTCACTGTACTATGTAGACCAGGCTGGCCTTCAATACACAGCTATCGGCCACCTTAGTGTAAGAAGCAGCGAACAAGACACACTGTCTCATAGACTGCAAGAAACAATGCCCAAGGTTGCCCTCTGACCTCCACACAGGTGCCCATACCCCACACCAAAGTACTAGGTTGCCCTCTGACCACCATACAGATGCCCACACCACACCTCCTACCTCCCCACAGAAGAGGTAGAGACAAATGGACGCTTTCATGTAAAGTTCAAGTAAACTCGAAATGAAAACCATTGATTTGGAGGGTTGGTCTGCAGGATTTGGCCACGGCTCGATGATAGAGATGGCCACATATGCAAGTGTCCTTGTTACGAAGCTCATCTGGTATATTCCATTAGGAGGAATTCCTTGCAGTAGTTCTTGGCTCGAGCATGAAAGGCCCATTCTTTATGGCCCTCATTCCCATCTATAAAAAGCAGAGTCTAGAAATGTCCACAGTACAGGCTGAAAATACCGAGCAGGGGCTCAAATAAAGTAGGGAATCAAAACCCAGTGTGTTTAAAGATCAGAATCGGATGCATATAGAAACAGGGCAGTAACAGGGTTAGAATCATGAGCCAGCCTCACACACCCACATTGGGGTGCCTGAGAGGTGCATGCAAGCAGGCCCCCAGGGTGGTTAGCTGTGGCGGAACCCCCAAGACCTTCCTGACTTTGCCCTATTCATCCATTCAGAGAACAGTGCTCAGTGCATTAACATCACCACTGTCTGCTAAGGTCTGAAGGTGTCCTCCAAAGTCATGGGTTGGGAACTTATTCTCCAATGCAGAGCACTGAGGTGGGCCTTTGGGGGTGTGGTTAAGTCACAAGGGCCCTTCCCTCATGAATGGAGGACAAGTTTCCCCCTTTTCTCTCTCCATGTATGCAATCTCTTTCCTTTCTACTTTCCATCCCGGTGATGACATAAGAGATGGTCCTCACCAGCCATGGCTCCCTAATCTTGGATTGCCCCTCCTCCAGAACTGTGAACTAAGAAATCTGTTCTTTGTAAAATATCAATTTTGGGTATTTTGCTATACTGGAACAAAGTGGAGCAAGAAACACTCATTTACACAACTAGGGCAAGAAACTTCACAAAGGAATTAAACTCTAAGAAACCATCTCACAGCATCTAGGGACTCTCTGGCCCCCCATCTACTCATTTTCTTCAGTGACTTGTGCCCTTCTTAGGTACTGACTCCCCTGGCCTCCCCTCAGGTAGATTGAGCACCCTAGTTCCATATTTGAGTACTGGCCCAGCAGCTGCAAGCGTTTCAGCTCTAGCACTGGGAAAAAAACTGTCCCCAAAACCAAACAAGATGCACCTGAATCCTCTTAATCCCACTTTGACAGAGCTGAAATGAGATAGTCTCAGCTAAGATACCCTGCACCACTGAATGAAGACTCCCTAACTGGCCACAGTCACCCCAACTGGTTGTTTTGGACTCTCACTGACATGGCCAACTTAACTCACCTAACAACTACAAAAAAAAAAAAAAAAATCCTTAACCAGAGAAAGATACAATCTGTAAGTCACCTGCTGACTATTTTGCTCTCAACCACCACTCAGATCCCATTTTGTTTGATAATCAAGGTTTCCATGTCCAAAGACAGAACAATGTCACTCTTCTCGGAATTTCCATTCTAGGGTGTGTGTTTCTTCAGACCATAATCCTGGAAAAGTTCTTACCAATCCAAAACACTAACTTATGAGATCTACAAATTAAAATTAACACAAACTAAAGTTGACCAACTGGAATTCCACACAAAGATTTGGAAGGTTCAGGTTGGTGGGCACAACTGTCCCTACGTGGTCCCTCCTGTGACTCAGTTTCTAAGGTGTCTTCCAGGTTAGTAATATTCCCCTGGGTAAAACGCTGTGGGCCTTTTCTTCATTCATTCCAGAGAAGGTCTCCTGACTGTATCCAAGGTCACAGAGCCCTGTCAGAACAGCTGTGTTTGCCAGAACCCGTTTTATTAGGAAAAAAACAAGTTCTTGATAAAGTAGCATTTATTTATTCAAAATAAGCAGACCCATAGTACATTCTTTTGCCATGTACAGGTCTGGATTTAGTAGAAGTTAAGATAAAAAATAAAATCCAAATACTGGTAATCGCAATACAACAAGGAGAATCTAGCTTTTGAGTAGATTGAAAGAAAAAAAAAAAAACAGTTGAACATTTGACCCTTGAGCTTTTCTTTATTTAAGGTACATATTTAAATTTTTTGCCACTAGAAAGGGAACTATAAATTTGAATACAGAGATGCGCACACACACCCCCCCACACACACACACTCATAATGATTTGAGTAGCAATGATGAATAGATACATACATACATTGGTAATTTTAATTGAGTTTATAACACTTGGTTGTGCTAGGTTTCCCCATG
Source organism: Cricetulus griseus (assembly GCF_003668045.3). Classification (NCBI taxonomy): domain Eukaryota; kingdom Metazoa; phylum Chordata; class Mammalia; order Rodentia; family Cricetidae; genus Cricetulus; species Cricetulus griseus. The sequence goes on along the minus strand of NC_048596.1, from coordinate 258,175,856 downwards.
GTGAGTATCATTCTAAGATAATTCTAAATGCCCAGAGGCACCCTTCATCTTTACACAGGACAAAGGGCTTTGCTGTCAGAACATAAATGTAAAAATGCTAATGGCATTTGCCCCGTGACTGTCCAAAGAGCTCTTACATATATTAGTTCCTCATCAGCACCCTAACCGAGAAACATGACCAGCACCAGCACAGGTTTGCCAAAAGTTTAAGTAGCTTGGTCATCATGGTCATGCAGCCAATAGCATGTGCTCTTAATTATCTTCCCTGTAATCTCCAGAAAAACTATATCAGACTGTGACCCCTCACTGCAGAGCTTCGGGCTCAGTAGGTCCAGGAGGGCCCCAAGAGGAGTATATTTGGCAGACTTGAGAGTAATGCGGACACTACTGAACTTGGAGAACACTCCATGGGACAAGGCCCAAAGCACGGATACCACCTCTTCATTCAATACTTCAGTTCTCCCTTTGCCTGCTTGTAGACTTAAGTTTGGAGGCCATTGGCTCTCAAGATGTCTTTCTTCCTCTCCTTCCAGAAACAGAGCAAATCAGATGGAGGCTAGGCCATGAGCTAATGTTTGGTTGTACTATGGATTGGCTGTCAAGTTAGGCTTCTAAGCATAGTCACAGAAAGATCAAGTCCAAAGTTGGAGTGTTTGAGAAGACAGAGGAGGTGGAAAGGGAACTGATAACTATGTATACATCCAGAACTTCTCATCCTGTCTGCTGTAGCTACTTAAACAAAACAGTGACTCCATGACCTAGAGTTTATCCCAGCCCGCCTTAGTGACAAACACAAAGAGAATGAAGAATCCCTATATCTTTGAAGGGATTTCTACATCTTGTCCAATGTAGGGTAATGAAACAGTTAACATACTGCCAATTTGGTTTAAAACAAAAAAAGATGTTTCATAAAATAATCCTAACCACTAATGCAGCCTGCCTCTCCTCATGAATGGAGATGCATGCAATCAAAAGCAATCAGCTTCCAGTAATGAATAATACATAAGGTACAGTGCTCAGAAACATAAACCTATTTTCCTGTCTCATTCAAGCTGACAGAGTATGTAGGCAGATCCCAAAGACTTGCTGTTTTTTCTACCACACACACCCTAAATTCTCTGCAACATGAAACACCTAGACACTCTTCTAAGTACATGCAGTATTTTGATAATTTTAATTGTACACTGTGCTTTACCAACAACAGATCAGAGGATCTGGAGTAAGGCTTGGGGACTTCTCAAACCTGAGCTTTGGTTGTTGTCTATCTTCAGGTAGACAGCATTCTGAGGAGGAGGGGCATGCTGAGGAGGAGGAGGAGGAGGAGGAGGAGCATGTTGAGGAGGAGGAGAAGGGGCATGCTGAGGAGGAGGAGGAGAAGGAGGGGCATGTTGAGGAGGAGGAGGAGGAGGAGGGGCATGCTGAGGAGGAGGAGGCGGGGCATGCTGAGGAGAAGGGGCATGCTGAGGAGGAGGAGGAGGAGAAGGAGGGGCATGTTGAGGAGGAGGAGGAGGAGGGGCATGTTGAGGAGGAGGAGAAGGGGCATGCTGAGGAGGAGGAGGAAGAGGAGGAGGAGGGGCATGCTGAGGAGGGGAGGAGGGGCATGCTGAGGAGGAGGAGGAGGGGCATGCTGAGGAGGAGGAGGCGGGGCATGCTGAGGAGGAGGAGGAGGGGCATGCTGAGGAGGAGGAGGTGGGGCATGCTGAGGAGGAGGAGGCGGGGCATGCTGAGGAGGAGGGGCATGCTGAGGAGGAGGAGGAGGAGGAGGGGCATGCTGAGGAGGAGGAGGAGGAGGGGCATGCTGAGGAGGAGGGGCATGCTGAGGAGGAGGAGGAGAGACATGCTGAGGAGGAGGAGGAGGAGGGGCATGCTAAGGAGGAGGAGGAGGAGGGGCATGCTGAGGAGGAGGCGGGGCATGCTGAGGAGGAGGAGGAGCATATACTTAACTGGGGAACTAGTTAGTTACATAACCCAAGCTGTGGATGCATCCCATTGCCCCATTTTCAAATGGAAAAGAACAAACACTAAAGGTTTATTGCCTGCCTGAGGTCCACACTCAGCAGGGATAGCCAGGTAGAAAAGGGAACATGGTGTGGCTGGGCACCATGACAGAAGGCTTTCCTCTCCTTAAACAGCAACTTCTCATCCAGATTTTCTCAAACTTGCCCTTCTTTTCAGAAAAGAAACTGACTCTGTTATCTGAAAAGGTTGAGTTTTATCTTCAATGAAAACCCAAGAGCATTTCTTAATGGTACCATCTGTCCGCCAATAATGCCTAAAGAAATGTCTGTTCTGGATCCTGGATCTGGGCCAGCTACTGGACTCCAGGCTCCTTACAGATCCATGTTTGGTTAATAACACGTGCATCAGTGGTTTAGGGGGATCCGATAAGAGAGTTCTGAGTTAAACTGCTATCAAGGTGTCGGTCTTCTGATTTTGAAGTATCAAGCGAAACCCACCACCCCAAAACGGAATGTGTTGACAAAAACTCAAGCCTGTTTGAAATCATTGCAGAGCAGAAAGCCAGGCAACACATAAGGGGTCAAATTCAAGAGAGGGGCAATGCACGGAGGCCAGGCATTTGCTGCCTTTTTCATTTCAGAGCACTTGTGAATTCCTACCAGCAATACACCAAAGCAGAAAGTAGCAGCTTGGCATACTGTCAGCAGCTAAGAATACAAATGATAGTTCAGACAATAATGACGATTGATAGTGGTGACGATGACGACGATGATGGGCTAAAGGTAGATAGGACATGAAGGACAAAGGTCTCAAAGGAAACAGCCTGCTAGAAGTGAACATGTCAACGTGATCTCATAAGAGGTTTGGGTTCAGTTTTCTTCTTCAAGTTCTGGCTGCCATGAACACCAATATTTTCATTTGAGAAGTTTGCCAAATATGAAGCTGTGTATACATGGGATGCGAAGCTGAGAAAACAAGCAGAAAGGAGCTGTTTGGAGACTTCAGAGCACAGGAAGAATTTTGGCAGTTTCACAATACTGGGGAATTTAAAAAGAGAGAGAGAGAGAGAGTTCAGAGCCCACCAAGGATGAGGGCCTCTGGTAAGTATCCCAGTCTCAGCTGAAACCCCCAGGGGGCTAAACTGCAAAAGGAGGGGGAACCAGAAACAGATGAGCCTCAGGGAACCTGAAGCCCAGCTTCATCCGGGACAAAAGGGTAAAATGATTCGTTTCCACTGCCCTGACATCCAGAAGAGTTTTGAATTCAGTCTGTAAGAAAGCAACAATGTATATAGCTGTTTTATTAAATTATACACAAAATTGAATAAACAAAAAGTTGTCAGGCATGTCAGGAAATAAAATCAAATGGAGACAACAATCAAGGGACTAAAGACAATGGCAATAGAACCAGAGGTGATCCAGACACTAGATCCAGATGTGGTTTCTGAATCCAAGAGTATTTAACAGTAACAAATCACAAACTGAACTTGTTCCAGGGTCTAAAATTGCCTTAATATTTGAAAGCCAATTCATGTATTGACACTATAGAGGAGAAAAAAAACACATAATCCTATCAAATCAGAAAAAATATATGAAATGTCACATCAATTCCAAATCTTAAAAAAAAAAAACTACAGTTTTTAGGAAGTTTAGAGGATAATTTCCTTAGTCTACTTAGTTTATACCAATTATACCTAATCTCATCATAATAATTCTCTCACCCCCACCTCCAAGGTTAGTGTATAAGTAGATTTCAGAATTGCATTGGACTTCCTAGCCAGCAAAATTAGAAGAAAAAAAGCAGCAGCAAAACATGAATTGTAAAGAAAGAAATTTAGAGTTGATGATACTCATAGACATTTCAAAAGTATGAACAGAAAAAAACATTAGTGTTAACATAAAATTTCAACTTTCTGGATACAAGATCAATACACAAAAATCAACTGCAGTTTTCCACGGGAGCACAAACCAATCAATCACACACACACACACACACACACACACACACACACACACACACACACACACACACATTTTAATGCTATTGGCATCCAAAAAAATATATTTTAAGTTCATTAATTCTTACGTTAAATGTCCTCCCAAGAAACTTGTATGATGGAACACAGTAAAGAAGGGGGATCGGACTCAATGAGAAGATGCCACTGCCAAACAATAGGATTGTCAGACAGGGAGGACATGGGATGCCAGAGCCAGCAGAGGCAAGATGACTAACTCATGCACGGAACAGGCACACCTCAGAGAGTAAACATCTCCATCACAATTTCTGACTGGCTGTCACAAGAATGTCTTGAACTTTCAGTAAAACAAAGTTTAGTGAATAAGAACTGTAGCCAAAACCAAAAAATGACATAAAGGCATCGAAATTGCCTAATTTATCTAAATATGCTACTATAGTTTGAACATGAAATGCCTACACAGACTGGAGTGTGGAGAGTTGGTCCCCAGCTGATGCTGGTGTTTTGGGAGATTGTGGAACTTTTAAGAGATGTGGCCTGGCTTGCAGAAGTAGGTCTCTGGGATGGGCTTATGGTTCACAGCCTGGCCCTGGTGTACAACCTCCCATAGTCTCTATCTGCTGCCTCATGTATGAAAATGTAATTGTCTGTGCCCCAACTCCTACTATAGATGAAGCCACCATGCCTCTCTGGCCGTGAACCTGTGGGCTAAAATAAATTCTGTCTTCCCCAAGCTGTTCTTCCTGACTAAACCAGGATAAGAAACATAACTAATGTGGATATGATAGAAGTAAGTCCTGGTGTGTGTGAAAGCAACATGCTACCGTCCTGCTACTCTTCGTGGGTTTGGGAAGGCAAGGGGAATTCAGAGCGGCCTGTAAGTGCACTCCAAGCATAAAGATAGCTACTGTGCACATCACACAGAAGGTCACAACAAAGACGTAAATGGACAGGATGATCTGTGAAAGAGTGCAGATGGCGGCACATAAATTTGTCCTAATCGTTCTCCTTCTCTCACTTCCTCTACAAAACATGTTGATGACATGTAAAACAATATTGTTTCTAATTCAAATAAAAAATCTGCCAAAACAAACAAACAAATAAACAAAAACCATGTTGATGGATGGTGTTGGTCCAGAGAACAATTGAATGGAAAGACTTTCTGTCGGGAGGCCTGAATTCTAACAGACATGCTTGACACCAATGAAAACAGACTGAAGCATCCTTGTGATACCTGCATCTGAGCTCCAAAGATGGAGGTATGGGGCATGCTGACCTCTTCTGGGCACTTCTGGCTTATCCTAGCTTAGGGATAACCCCTATGTCATCAGGGTGACTTTTAGGAAACACAACAAACCATGATTTCAACATTATTGAGCCATAGAAAAATTCAAACATGCCATGTTTTGTTCTCTTAAATGTGACCTTTTCCTCTCCTGTGTGATGGGACAGGGGAAAATCCTAATGAGAGGATATGAAGGGAAGACCTTTCCAAACTGATCTATATAAAACACAAATTTATATCAGTGATACTGTAAGGATGTATTCACTTACAGTAGCAAGTTTTGCTCTCACCTTAAATACATTTTTATTACTTCTTTAAGAATTTCATACATGAATGATGTGGTAATTTGAATGAGAATGGCCCTCATAGGCTCATATATTTAAATGCTTAATACCCAGTTTGGTGAACTCTTTGAGACAGATGGAAGGATTAGAAGATGTGGCGTGTTAGAGGAAGTGTGTCACTGGGGGGTGGGCTTTGAGGTTTCAAAAGCCCACTCCAGGCCCAGTATCTCTTTCTGCCTGCTGCCTATGGATCAGGATGTAGCTCTCCGCCCCATGCCTGCCTCCTGCCATACTCCCCACAATGATGGAAATCAAATAACCCTAAGAATCTATAAGCCAACCCCCAATTAAATGCTTTCTTTTCTAAGAGTTGCCTTGGTCATGGCGTCTCTTCACAGCAATAGGACAGTGACTAACACACATTCCATGTGTTTTGATTGTATTCACTCTCAGTCCTCCCCCTAACTCCTCCCAGGTGATCCCTTCGCTCCCACCTACTCCATCTCCTTTTTAGGTGCTGGAGGTGGAACCCAGCACCTGCTGAGCTACATTACACTGAACGCATCTTAAAATATAAACATTCACAAAACACTAATTTTTAAATTGTATTGTTGCTATTGTGTACACGTGCCCATGATGTGTCTGTGTGCATGATGCATGTATGTACCATGACATGTGTTTTGATGAGAAGACTACTTTGTGGAGTTGCTTCTCTCTGTCTCCCTTCATGTGGGTTCTGGGGATTGAACTCAGGTCACTGGGCCTGAATGGCAAGCACCTTTACCCACTGAACCATCTTGCCTGCCAGCCCACCACTGGGTAAATTGTAAAAGAAGTAATATACATAGGGTATCCTGAATGCCTTGGGCTTAGAAATAATCAAGTTGCTCTCACTGTAACCTAAGGGTTGCTTCAGGTCTTTCCATGATTTACATGCTCTTTCTCAATACTCATTCTCAGGCTTTGGGTCAAGTACCATGTTTCTGGAATAAGTACACTGTACTTAAAATCAATTTTTGTCGTTGTTCTAAACTTACCTGTTCCAGTATCAACAGAAACACATTTCCACAGGCAGCACTTGCCTTCTCAGAGGCTCTTGTAACCTCCCAATCAGCTTTTTATGTCTGAAGACTCCATATGCCATTTCTTTTGCCTTTAGCTGAAGTTCTGAGTTAGCATTTAAAAACCCAACTTCCCCCTCCTTGGAGGAGGCCAACTATTTTGTAGCACAAACATTTGTTACATTAAGTGAACACAGCAAATGCTACAAACTGTACTTCAGTACTGATTAGATAAATACATTTCCTCTCTGCTCAGAAAAGCATATTCAGCCAAGACACCCCAAGATGGTACAGATGGGGAGGTCAAACCTGCAGAAGGAGCCCTGCAGCTAAGTCTGGAGGCCTCTGGAAGAACATTTGGAAGTAGCAGGAGGCCTGGGCTCCTGGCCCACAGATAAGAAAACCTCCCCCAGCCAACCTGGAGCCCTTCAAAGGCACGATAGTCTCCCAACTTTCCTAGTATTCTCCTCCTATTCACACAAGTTAAACACACCCAACTGCCAAATGCTCTCATCCTAGAAGACAAATCGACAAGAGAGCCATTGGAGGTTGGGGCCATTCTGGTTTTTTGCTTTCCAACATTACTGCTGGTCTGGAGGAAGGATGTCACCACCATCCTGAGCACACGGCAGCTGTTCCCTTTTGGCTAAAGTTCAGTATGAATCTCACGAAGCTCCTGCTAGATCTCTCTTTAAATAAAAATCCTTTTGAGAAATTTCACAGTCACTATATAGCTAGCCTAGTATTTTTGTTATGACTTTTCCTGCAAGAGAGGTAAAAATCATGCATTTCAAACAAATTTGTGAGCCCCAAAAGTACCTTCTGGCTATTCTTGCCAGAGAAGTAAAACGGACTATCCAGTTGGGCAAACTGAAAAGCTAAGACAGGGCCAAAGAACCACTGAATGCCAATTCTCTCCAGTGCATCAAAAGATGAATATCTAGCAAAGAGAGATTTTTCTTTCTAAAAAAAATCCCACTATTGTAAAGCTACCAGATAAACTTGTACTTATGAGGAGAAAGTGGACACCTGGAAACTTCCTTGTTTTGAAATTCTGGTCCATTGTCACCATACCACAATGGCTATGTTTCACTCATCGTTTAACCGTCCCAGCTAAGACATGACCTACTGCCTTAGTGTAGGTTTATATTCAGTACCATGATGTGTTCCCAGTGCCTGGCATCTGCTGGCCCCTCTAGCGTTAGGTCTCAAACCTGGGACAAATGGCTAACTGAAATGCCTATTAACATATCAAAGTGGGTGCTGACACCAGGTTCTCCCAGCATCCCTCATCCCTACCTGTTTCAGGGTCTTCCTTGGCTGGCACAGCCTGCTCCTTACCCTAAACTCTAGTTCACGGACTAGGCTGGCTTCCCTTCCCCCAACTCCTCTGGCCCCTATATAACTCAGTCATTGTGGCTACACCAGTCTCTTGGCCCAGGCTGCCACTCCTGGTCTGTGCCCGCCACCCCCACCCTGCACCTCTCTCCTCACATGACCTGGCTCAGTCTAACCATGTTCACTCTGGACTTTTCCAGAGGTCTCTGGTTCTGGCTCTGCTCTCCCTTTTATCTACAATAAACTTCAACCCATACCTAGGAGCAGTCACGTCCTTTTTATGTTTCCTCATTCATCTGGTGCTGAAACCTGGGAGTGGCATAAATGATTCCTATCCCGGGGGCTCACTGCTCTGAACCAAGCTGCTGCACTGACTCTGCTAAGGTGGGCATGGATCATTTGTTTCTGCTGGCTTTTGCCATGCACCAAATTTGACTCCAACTTCTGAAGCCCAGTCCTTAAGCTGCTGCCTCTCCCCACCTGCCACTCCTCATCCACTCTATCAGCTGTGTCTTCCAGCTCTTAAGCCTTCTACATCCTCCTACCCAGGGCACCTACCTGGGCGTTCTCAGCGTCGGACTGCTATACACATCTCGATATCTATACCCACGTGGGTACATCTTTAAAGACACCCTTTCCCCCAAAGCCTCAGTTCTCCCATCTTCCCCTAAGAGCTACAGCCCCACCTGCAGTCCAGCTTGGGGCCACCTGGGACCTCTCCCTTACCCCCCCCAGGAGCTACAGCCCCACCTGCAGTCCAGCTTGGGGCCACCTGGGACCTCTCCCTTGCCCCCCCCCAGGAGCTACAGTCCCACCTGCAGGCAGTCCCATAGCTTCTGCTCTCAGCTTCCTCCTAAAGTTTCTTCTCCTACTCAGAGCTGCCTGCTCTGTCTCCCCCTCAAGCCCTCTTAGGTCTTTCTCCTTCCTCAGATGGAGCTCTAATACTCTGAGAGCCTGTCCTCTGTCTCTCAGCTCTCTTCCTACAGTCTGGAAGCCACCTCCACACTCTTTCTCAACTCCTTTTAAAGTTTATAGAAATTCCCTCCAGCAGAGTTCCCAGGATAGACTGGGGAGTGCCAGACACTGGTGTGCTTTCCAAGCTAAAACAGCCCTTCCCCAGGCTAGCGCTAGTTCCTTGTCACCACCCCTCCTCCCCAAGCCCCACAGATCTGTATATCCAAAAGAAACCAAGGTCAATTGGGAATCTCTAGAGCCTACTGGAAAGTCAATAATCTTTCAAAGCAAATTAGATTTGGTTTCTGAAGCCAAAGGAGACAGTGGGTGTACTGTAATCCCAGGACTCAGGAGGCAGAGGCTGGCAGCCCTGTTTCAGAAAAAGGCCAAACCAAAGTGTCTTTGGGTCACTAAGTGTGGGGTCTCCTTCCCTCTCTCATCATTATCTTTGCATTTGCTTTCTAACTGCTATAGGCATTATCAATGGCTTAAGTTGCTTCCTCTCTGTGACTACAGATTTGAACTTACTACCAAGTCCTCTGCCTTTCCATGCCCGAGCAGTTGCTGGGGAAGTTGTTCTTCATTGCTAGGCAGCACCATAAATATACTTTATTGAAGATTTTTTTCCCTATAAGTCAGTCTGAACTCATTTTAGAAAATAATAGTAACACAGACACACAGAAAAAAGGTAATAAATATATCATCCCCTGTATCTAAATGGTAGTGTTTGTATATGCTTATTCAAAGTAAACATATATGTATATTATATACACAAACACATACCTTGCAATCACCTGACTTGCAATCACTTGTAATTTTAATGTGTGCATTAATTTTAGCCACTCACACATAATCAAATCTGAGGACCAAACAATGACAAGAAACAGTTTATCCCAATAAATCAATTGACTGGTCATCAGGACACTTACTAAGGTCATCAGGACAGCTTACTGGTTTGCTTAGGAAGAGTCCCCTATTTGAAACATCTTCTTAATAGCAAAACACCCTGCTAGCTAAACCCTGCCCTTCAGAGCACCAGCTCTTCATGTTCAATAGCTCCTGACCTCTGGCCACCTTCTAACGACACCTGAAGTCATATGAGGAAAGGGTGAGAAGCAGGGAGCAGCCCACTTTTGAGCTTCCTGAGCCTTCATACCTGTGCTGATGCTCCTGTAAGACTTGGTAAATGCTGATAAGAAAAGTTTGGTTTTTAAAACTCCCCACAACACAGTCCTTGTAGACGCGGAACTCTGCAGCCGTCACCGCCTCACCCTCAGGAATCTGGGATAAGTTGAACTTGAACTCTTTGTGGTGTCGCTGGCGTGGGGAGAACTCCTTGTCGTACTCCACTATAGGATTAAACAAGAGAGAGTGACAACTATTGTTACTTGACCTGGTGCCACGGGCTCATCTCATGAACGTTCCCCAGTTTTACTTCACAGATTACCCGTTACCAAATTAACGACACCAAGGGGCTGAAAGAACACTGGCTGAACTGCCTGGCAGGTTGAGATTGAAATTCTCCCTTCTTCCCCGAGAGGAAGCAGAATGTTTGTGTTGCGTTCAGTTTATTTTTTATTTTTTGTAGTTTCAAGAGTTGACTGAACAAATGACTTGCATAAGATCAAGTCATTTAAAGGCTCTTGGCTTCCGGTTCCCTCATCAGCAAAAAAGAATATGACTGCAGAAAGGTCTGAGAATGAGTGAAATATTGAAGAAAAATTAGCCACCCACTACACCTTTCTAAGAGTTGTTGGTCCCCCAAACAATACAGGGTAATGGTCACTGCAATCGGTTGCCCACCAGCATGAGATGGTGAGGACTTATTGGTGAATATGGCACAGGCTCGGCCTGCAGAAGGCAGAGAACCAAGAGGGAACTGAGGTAAAAGCTTCCTCCCTGCCTGTGCAGTCTCAGAGTGCTGGAAGGTGCTGGGGAGCCTGCTAGGGGAGAACACTCTCTAACTGTCTTACTAGCTGTGGCCCCTGACTGCTACACTACCAACTATACCATGGCAAGATGTGCCCACTGGTGGGACAGTGGCATGGCTGTTGTGACAGTAACCAATCACTTGGTGACTGGAACTGCAGCCCACTCCACAGGAGGAAACTCACATCTGGTCCTATAAACCTGGAAAAAGCCCATGACTGGGGAGGCCATAGGTACTAGTGGAAAGCTACTGCTTTTCTGTATAAATGACGCACCTGTCAGATTACCTTCTAAATACTTTGGGTTATTCCCATGCATCAGTGCTGGTGTCTCTTGGGAAGAGAAGCTTCAATTTGTAGTGGACAGTGGGAACTACAGAGATTCATGTCTGTTTTGAAGTTGATGAATAAGTACTACGTGGTCAATGTAAGAGGGACATCTATGTCTATCACTGCCTCCAAGACTCAGCGAGCACCGAAGAGGAGAGGGCAGGATGCAACAGCCCAAGGATGGGGTGGAATGCCATAGAACACGGTCTCTTGGGCATGTCACGTGGTTGCACTCGTGAATTAAAGCACTGTGATAGCCTGCCTATGACCCACATAAGATTTGTCCTTTCCATGGAGGAGGTAGAGACTTACAAACCATCCCCGCCCCCACCCCAAGGATCTACAGACTGTTGACAGTTGCTGGAGGAGGGGGAGACATCATCTTCTATGGTACAGTCATTGGTGAGGCACCTAGCTCCTAAAAATAACCTGTTGCTCATGCTCCTACGTAATCAGGAAACCGTAATGACAGTTCATCAGGTAAAAAGAGACATGAAAGTAGAGGGGGCATCTGGAAAGAGGAAGGAGAGTAGTGGGGGACCAGAGGGGGACACAAAGATGGTGAGGGATTAATACGATCAGAATATATGAAAGACCATCATGAAATCCATCATCATGGATAATTAATATATGCTAATGACTTCCTGACCCTTCCACCCTTTCCTCTCTGTTGCTTTTCCTTCCCCAGTTTTGTTCATGTGTCACCATCTGTAGCTGACATGAAAAGGGGCACCCTGGCCTAAACCTGGGATCTGTGACATGGTGGAGGACAGGTAGTGTACCTCCCCTGTCTTGACATTACAGCAGTCTCCACATTTTGTTTGTTGCTCCATGAAAATATTAGTAGAATGTTAAATTTGTTAATGACCACTCCACACACATATATAACACGTTCTTACTCCCACCCCACCCTCTCATCACCCTTCCACCTATGTCAGCATGGCCAAGTCCCCTTTCCCCATTCATGCCTTTTGGTTTTGTGATCCACTGAGTTTAACCAGGGCCACCTGTTTGACCATAGGTTTGGGACTATCCAGTGGAGCCTGGTGTCAGTGGATTTTTGTTGAGGAGTCTAGGGTAAAGTCTCATAGAAGATGATCTTCTCCTAATGGAATCAAGGGCTGAAGACAAAAGGGAGAAACCCCATATGTCATTAAGCTGCTGGAGGCCTTTTTAAGTTGACAGCAGATCCCAAGCAAGAAAAGTAAGTGTCACTTGCTATTAATAGCTTACATTTTGAAAAATTAAAGATGGAACACACACACGCACTCACGCACGCACGCACACACATGCACACATTACCTGGACTCAGTTTCTCTCCTGTGGATGAATGTATAAAGGAAATGAGTATACAAAAACTCAAATGACTTTCTGCTATCTGCCACACACAGATGTACCTGGAAGGCATGGCGCTAAGTGATATAAGCCAGGCACAGAACAACAAAACCATTTGCTCTCACTCATATGTAACATCTATGAAAGTCAAACTCCCAGAAGCAGAGAGAGAATGGTGGTTGCCTGGGGTCTGGGGAAAGAGTGGAAAGAGTTTGGAGAAAGTCAAATGAGAGGGAACAAAAGTTAAATATGTTTGACAGACCTGATTGACAGTCCTGATAGACAGCCCAGGGCCTAACTGACTGTACTGCCTTGATATGAGACCTGTCAGGCGTATGAGGTATGGAGGAGCTCCTCAGCCACCATGGACAGAGAGATCTGTGGCACTCTGTCAGCACAGGTCCCTTTTCCTTGTTAGTTATGTCTCAGAAAAGCCAGAAAAGAAAGTATCTGTCAACTTTTTCTTTCTTTGCAGCTAAAGGCAAAAGAAATGTGCAACTGCTAGTTACTATTTTTTGGAGTCAGCTTTCAACTGTCTATATTCATTTTGGATAAGAGAAATGGTAAAAAATCAAACCCCAGATGCTTAATCCATAGTCATTTCAAAAGCGCAGAGATTTGACTTCTGCCAAAACCTGAGCAGAGCTCTGTTCCTGGGGAGGTGTAGGTGGGCTTGTTTATTTTGTTGGCTTTTTGAGGCAATCTTGCCATGTAGCCCAGGGTAGCCTGGGATTTACAATAATGTTCCTGCTTCTGCCTTTTGAGTACTGGCATTACAGGCATGCACCCACCGCCATGATTTTAGTTTGTTTTGCAAAATTTATTTTTATTTTTAATTATATGTGTGCATGTGTATCTATATGAGGGTATATACACTTGAGTGCCTTCAAGTCCAGAAGAGAACACTGGATCACCTAGAGATGGACTTACAGGCTTTTGTGAGCTGCGCAGCATGGATGCTAGGAACCCGACTCAGGTGCTCTGGAAGAGCAGCAGGCACTTACATGCTGAGCCTTCTTCTCCAGCCTCTTCATTTTCTTAACAGCAACCCCAAAGAAACTTCAAGAACAATTCATCTCTTATGGAGGGAGTCATGGGAAAAAAAACCCAAAACATAACTATTTGCCACCCACCTCTAATTTCCCATTTCCTTCCAATGTGTTGTTTTCTATTATCACCAGTGAAAAGCATTGGAGATTTGGTGTCTTCATACAAAACAACAACAAAAACAACCCTGCCTCATAACTCTCTGGAAGAACCTAAGTCCCCAATGGTACCTCTGAAACCAAGGAAAGTTAGGTTATCTGTGGCCACAAGGTTTTGAATAAACATTTTTCAAAACCACCATGGAGTTATGTGACCAATCTTCTAGGTTTGAGCTATTTGATGCCTTTTTCAATTCAAAAACTGTTAAAGATTTTATGTTTTTTATGTGTATGAATGTTTAGACTGCATGCATGTATGTACACCATGGGCATGCCTGGTGTCCTCAGAGGGCACAAGAGGGTGTGAGATTCCCTGCAACCATGGTGCAGACATATATGCAGGCAAAACACCCAGACACTTAAATAATTTTAAATGATCACATTAAATAAAACAATCTACTGGTGGGGAGATTTGGAAATGACACTGACCATCTATAGGAGAGTCCTAGGAGTTGCAGATGGTTGTGAGCCACCATGTCGGCCCTGGGAATCGAACCTGGATCCTCTGAAAGAGCAGCAAGTGGCTTTAACAGCTTCATCCCACCCCCATTTCAATTTCTTCAGGAAAAAGCTTTGGCTTCAGTAAGAGTCAAATGAGGTCTGAGCAGAAAGTGGCTGGCTGATGGCGTGTCCCCAGTGCAATGTCAGCTTTGCTTGCCAGTGACTGAGAATAAAAAGCAAGATTGTTGAAGGGTTCACCCAAGGACGGCCACACAGAAGGTGGATCACCTTTCCCTAAAACTGATCTACTTTCTAAATTCGATACGTTATCGTTGTCGGTTAAAAAGGAATTAAATCTGATTTCTCAAAGAGATTTTCTTTAAAAAGTCCCACATCCTTTCTGTAGGATACTTAAGTTTAATATAGATACATGAGAATGGGTTTCTTAAAGGTTCCTTAGAGAGCATGCATAAGAACTCTCCAAAGAATTCCTTTTATCTCTTACTATGAATCGGGAAAAAAAAATGACTCACATAAAATGAAATACATGAAAGTAATATATTTCAGTTGCAAGAAGGAGAGGGACAGACACAATTTTCAGTAAGTGGGAAATGTGGCAATCTGTCCTTCCAGAGGACCACCGCTCCTAACAAGCCGCTCCCTGCTTCTGACGGTGGACTCCAGCACTTGTGAAGCTGAAGCAATTCCTATGCTGCTGTAGGCTTTGCGTTTCCTCACATGACTGCTGCGGGAAAGACAGCTACTGTGTAAGAGGCCTCAGATCCTGAAACCTCCCTGTTAGGAGGAAGCCCAGACCAGGGCTGAAGATACATGGAGGTATGGGGGGAGAAGAGAGGAGTGGAATGATGGCGAGAAAAAGAATAAGGACAACTGTCTAACCATGTCACGTTAATTTGATTTTAGTTTTGAGGTGTCTTTAAAGATTTATTTATTTAGAGAGAGGTGTGTGTGTGTGTGTGTGTGTGTGTGTGTGTGTGTGTGTGTGTGAATGCATGTGCAAAATGTGCATGCAGTACCAGAGGTGGCCAGAAGAGGCACCCTAACTCCTGGAACTGAAGTGAAAGGTGGCTCACAGCTACCTTAACTAATGTGGGTGCTAGGTATTGAAGCTGAGTCCTTTGCAGGGCAGCAAGTGTTCTTTAGTGCTGAGCCATCTCTCCAGCTAAAGTATTTTGTTTTGTTTTATTTTGTTTTGTTTGAAATAAGGCCTCATGATGCCCAAGCTGATCTCCAACTCACTTTGCAGACTAGGCTGGCCCTGAATTATTGAGCCGTCTGCCTCCGCCAGGACTGGGGTTACAGGCATGTCACTATGCCCGGCCGAGGAAGGCATCTTGGACTTCATTTGGAGCTTTGGATAAGTCCAACCACAGCCACCACCTGACATGAGAAGCCTCAGGGAAAAGCCATCTTGCTGAACCCAGTAACTTCAAAGGCCTGAAAAATCACAGTGCATTGCTGTTTTTAGCCACTACGTTTTTGGAGATCTGTCTGACAGTAACAGGCAACTAATACAAGAAAAGGAAAACACACAGAAGAGGCTAAGAGAGGAAGGAGGAAGGGAAATGTGATCGTACTAGGAGGGGGGCAATTGCATGCTAATTCTTTAGGTTGAAGACTGCCCAACACTGGGAGGTGATGGGCAGGACTAAGGAAGAATCCTGATACAGGCAGGTGGTGCCTGTCTGCCATCAAGAGGAAGAGGCTAGAGGACCCCAAATGTAAGAGCAGCGTGGAGAGAGAAGACTCAGTTGACAAAGAACTTGCCATGCAAGCTAGAAGACTTGAGTCTGGCCCCCAGGCCCCATATATTAGGTGAGGAGATTGCATCTACATAATCCTAGCACAGTGAGAATGGGATGCAGAGATCAGAAGATTCCTGGGGCTTGCAGGCCAGCCTGTTTGGCCAAAGAAGTGAGTCCCAGGGTCAGCGAGAGACCCTGCTCAAAAAAAAGGGGGGGGGGTGGTAAGAAAACAATGGAGGGAAATACCTCAGGGTGATTACAAAAGGGTAAAGAACCTGGCAAACTACAACCCCTCGCCTTCTAAGACACGTGGAACATTCTTTTCTTTTATCCTCTTCAGAGGAGATTCTCAGTCTCTATAGCTGTGACTATTGCCTGCATCTTTCACACACCCCTGACCCCTTCCAGTGCCTCAGAGCAAGCTGCCTGCCTTCCCATCTTCCTCCCAGGATGTGTAGCCATCGTCACTGAAGTTTGCTAGAAGATTTCTATTTCTCTGCTACCATTTTGCATATCATTGTCTTTATACAGTGTGTGCTGATGGTTCACAAAGACACATGTCCCTGTGGACTTACCACAGGACCAGTCATTGTCTCTGTGGATATGTTACAGCCATGTCACAGCAGCGCTGTTCACAACAGTCAAAAGCCAAAAGCCAGGCAAGTGTCCATCAATGAACAAAACGTAGTGTGCAACCTCAAGAAAATATTCTTTAGCCTTACAAGGGAGGAATGTTCTCACACATACTACAGTATAGATGAAATCTTAAGGCACTGTGCTAAGTGAAATAAGTCAGACACAAATAGATACATTGTGTATGCTTGCATTTATATGACAGCTTAGGTCAAAGAGAGAGAAGTAGAAGGCTTGCCAGGAGCTGAGGGAAGGGAAACTGGAAATTAGTGATCAGTGAGAAGAGTTTCAGTTTGGAAGATGAAAATGCTCTAGGGATGACAACAGAGCAATGTGAATATACTTGATCCCAAAGAACTGCACACCCAAAGGCTTTTAAGTTATGGGGCTGGGGAGATGGCTCAGTCGTTAAGAGTGCTTGCTGCTCTTGCAGAAGACCTGGGTTTGGTTCCTGGCATCCCCAAGACAGTTCACAACCACCTGAAATTCCAGTTCCAGGGAATCTGATGCCATCTTCTGGCCTCTGCAGATACCAAGCACACATAAGCTGCAATACATACAAACATGCCAACACTTAAACACATCAAAAATAAAAACGGCCACGTCTTTAAAAATGATGAATTTAGGCTATGTATATTTTTAACTACAATAAAAATAACCTACTAAAAATAGACACTATCACATGATCATACCCAGCTAAATTAAAACATTCTTTACTCTCTCCTAGGATAACCAATCCATCAAATTTTCTCAAATGCTTCAATTTGAGATACGATCTTTCTATATTTGGCTTAATGGAATTGGGGGGTCCCAATTGAGTTCTTCCTTTTCAATTCATTGTTTTGTCTCCTGGGTCATTTTAAAAAGCTAGTTAACCAGACATACATATAAAGAATTCCATTAACCTAATTAAAAAAAAAAAAGAGCTAACAACATGAATGGACATGAGAACCACTCCCTTTAAGATAATGGAGAAGATGACTGTCCTTTTGTGTGCTATTAGCAGCCAGGTCAGGGATATGAAGAGTAACACAGAGTGAGTGACAACGCCACATCCCTGGGTCTAACGCACAGCCCGGCCTGCCTCAAGCTCAGGCTAATGATTCCCCTGCCTCCACCCACTGAGTGCAGGGATCATAGGCACAGTCCACCATACCCAGCTTCGTTAGGAATTTCTGCAGATGTGTTCATGAGAGGACCTGTGATACTCTCTCTTGGGTTCTGCTAGGGACGATCCCTTTCTTCCTAAGAACTGATCTACTTCAGCTTATCTATAGAGAACATCTCATTCTGGTCTTTTTTTTTTTTTTTTTTTTTTTTGAGGGAAGGCTTGTGTGAACATATGTGTGTGTGTGTGTGTGTGTGTGTGTGTGTGTGTGTGTGTGTGTGAGCATGCATGTGAAGACCAGAGGACAACCTTGGGTGTCATTGCCAACCACCTTGGGGTTTTTTGTTTTTAGTTAGGGTCTTTTGATAAGACTCATCAATAAACCCACTGTCTTAAAAAAAAGCATTTCATAACTGTTACTCACTTCCAATTTTCCCTTCTTCTCTGGTCTTATTAAATGTTATTTTTCTTCTCACTGTTGTTTAATTTAATTCCAAAAAAGGTAGTTTAATGTATTTTTCCAAAAGGCATCTATGTCTGAATTCTCTCTAAGTTGTCTGTCTAGAGAGGGTCTGGGAAGAAATCCAGTTGGTATTGTGCTTGCTGTGCAAATACAAGAACCTGACCTTGCTCCTCGGCTCCCACACCTTAGGCTCAATGCTGGATAGCACCTCTCATTCTCTTGTTACTGTTCTCACAGTTTTGGCCTAGGCTCTGCTAGGCAAGGTGACATGTGTCTGTAATCTCAGTGGTAGGGCAGTGAAACCAGGTGCATTTCTGGGGTTCTCTGGCCAGCCAACCTACCCTAATCGGAAAGATCCCGGCCAGTGGCAGGCCCTATCTCATAAAACAATGACTCCCAAGGCTGTCCTCTAGCCTTCACAAATCCCCATCCCCCACACCTTCTTGCTGCTCCCCCCAGTGTACACCTACACATATACACCCATGTAAAAATTATCTAGAGAAAAATAAAGATACCACCTGTTTCAACTGGAGAACTCGGAGAGAAAAGGAAATGAGGATGATGGGAAAGAACAGAAAAACCTGCTTAATGTTTGGCCACACACATTAGTCCCCCACTAACTAGACTGAGTTCCTGGGAACTGAACACTGGGCCTCATGCATGGGAGGCAAGCACTCTACAGACTGAGCCATATACCAAGTCATCAAGTCACTTATCACTAGGAGAACAAGAGGACTGAGACAGGGGAGGCATAGAGGAGGGCAAGAAAGGAGATGCCTTGTTAGAGGGAGACAGTACAGGTTTGGAGAGAGGTCTGGCACAGGGGAAGTGTTAGGGGATCCACAGGAATGACCCCAACTAAGAATCTAGGCAGTGGTGGAGAGGATGCCTTTGATGACCTTTCCCTAAAATGAGATTGATGTCTACCTTGGTTACCATTCCTAGAGCCTTCATCCAGTAGCTGTTCGAAGCAGAAACAGGCATCCACAACTAAGCACTGAACCACACTCCTGGAATCCAGTTGCGGAGAGGGAGGAGGGATGAGCAAAGGAGCCAAGACTGGGCTGGAGAAACCCGCAGAAACAGTTGACCTGACCTAATGAGAGCATGGAGACCCTAGTCATAAAACTGGGAAAACAGCATTGGACCGAACCAAGCCCTCTAAATGTGGGTGCCAGCTAGGAGGCCAAGACAGTCTATGGGACCTCTAACAGTGGAGCCAGTCTTTGTCCCATTGCCTATGGAGGGATACTATTGTAGCCCAGAAACAGCAAGGAGGGCCTAGGACCTCCCCCAAATGATATGACAGACTTTGAAGGTCCCCCGTGGAGGGCCTCACTATCCCTGGGGAGGATTTGGGGGTGGGTTGAGGGGGTTGGTGGGGAACATGGGAGGATGGGAGGGTGAGGGAATGGAGGGGATGGATATGTAAATATGAGTACCTCTAAAATAAAAAAAAATAAAAAATACAAAAAAAGAAAGCATTTTACAACCATTTTCACACCCAAATGTAGGTATTAAAGTCATTTAGGCTGGAAACTTTCTTGGTAGCTTCAAAGATTTGTGTCTCACTAGGGAAATAAGCAGATCTCAGCTCCCATCAGGGAGCACATTTGGCACTTAACAAATGGAAAAACAGGAAGTCTCAGGATACCATTACTATCAAATAACTACAGTTTTTTTTTGCCCACTTACAAGGAATAGATAAGGCAACCAGGCCACATTTAATAAAACACAATATGCACAGTATGCATTTTTTTCACAAGTGCTAAAAAGTTTTATATATGTGCTCAAAACAGAATGACCTAAGAAGAAAAGCACTCTCCCACACCGCCCACTTGCTGACAGGGACTCCTCAGTGAGAGCGGGAGAAGGTTAAGCCTAGACTCCTGCATCACTCCTCCTCTCTCTGGCTTGTGTGGAGACGCCTCAGCTTTGGGTCTCATGAAACATGCCTTGCAGAGTGCTTCCTTTATCTCCCTTGGATTGCACAGCATCTGTGGGTCTCCATTTTCCATCAGTTCTCAAAACGCCTATTATCTTAGCATTACATCTCTGCTTCATTCTCTCTATTGTCTCCCTCAAAACTGACAGCTAGACGCAAGGCAGACTGACATTTCTCATCTCTTGGTTGCTCTTTTCTTTTTTTAATCTTCTTGTCAGTGAAGTGGATAATTTCTTTAGGTCTATGACAAATTCATCAATACTCCCTCGCATTGTTTAATGTAGTAGGTTCTTTTTCATTCTAACCGCTGCAGTTGTCATTGTTGGGTCTGCCCAGTCCTTTCAATTGTCCTATCTGCTCCTTCCATGTAGTTCCCATGGTCTCAACCTCAGGACAGTTGAATGGATACACCTCTCCGATTGCTCTGGTAGTGTGCCTCCTTGGGGGTTTGGAGGTTTGGGGTTGTCAAGTTTTGGGCTAGAAATTCACCATGAATGCTTACATTGATGTTTCTGTTGTTCCTCACAAAATGTCCTTTTCCTTTAGGAACCACTTTATTGCCCAGGAGTCCCAGCTTGCTGTGTGACCCTCAGCAATAGCCTAAGCTGGTCTCAGCTTCGCAGTAGCGCTGGCCTTTGCACTTGTAGAAACCTGGGCTTCATGTGAACTTGCTCCTGGGAACCAAGCCTGGTCCTCATGCCACTCAGGAGCATCCCTGAGCCCTGACAGTCATCTCTCAGGCTGATTTGCTTTTCTTTGTCTTGGATCTCACAACATGTCAGCAGGGGGCCCACAGATTGCCCAGAAAGCTTCCACGTTTTGAAGTCTTGCCTTGCATGTTTATAAAACATTTGGGACTCATCCCTCTCAAGTCACATGTGAAAGCAGCTTCATGTCTGAAGTGTTTACAAACAGCTTGCTTATCTTGTCTGTCCTTAGAATAGTCCCTGAAGGTACGCAGAGCAAGAACTATCACCAACACCAAATCAACAGGAATCTAAGGCCAAAGGCCACTGACAATTACTATTTCAACCATTCTCTATATGCTCATCCCCTCCCAGTTTTTCTTATCCTCCCAGTGTCTCTCATGCCCCCCCATGTCTCTCATCCTCCCAGTATCTCCCTCCATCCTGCTGTCCTTCCTGAAAGGGTGTGTTTTATTTCCAGGTACCCTTATTCCCCCAAGCCCCTTATGTACTAGCCTACCTCCTGAAGGTCCCCTCATCTCCCAACAGAGCTAGAAGCTGACAACCAAGACCTAGCACAGGACTTCTTTTAGAACTTTTTAGTTTTATAGATATTTTTAAATTTAAACCACCGCCTGGTGGATTATAGACCATAGGAATTTATTTCCCATAGTTACAGAGAGAGACCAGAAGGCCAGGATCAAATCAACATATCCAGGGTTTGCTGAGGGCCTGGTTCCCACATGGTATCTTCTTACAAGTATGTCCTGTCATGGTTCTCAGGGCAAGGTAGAACTCTGGGGCTCCTTTTGTTCCTCTGTGGTTTTGAGGGACTGGACCCAGGGCCTCAGGTATGCTAACTAACCATGTATGTCACTAAACTACATGCTCAGCCTCATGCAGCTTTCTTTTGATACTCATCTTTATTTCTTAATTATGCCTGCGTGTATGTGTCACAGGAAAGGCTTGTGTTCCTGTGTGAGTCCAGAAGAGGGTGTTTGATCCCGTGGAGCTAGAGTTACAGGCAGTTGCGAGCCACATGGTGTGCATGCTGGGAATCAAACACAGGTCCTCTGGAAGAACAGCAAACAGTCTTACTGCTGAGCCATCTCTCCAGCCCTTGACGACCCTGTCACTTCACAAGGGCCCCATGCTCTCATGCCATCACATTAGTTATCCGGCATGAATCTGGCGGGGAGCGGGGACTGCAGCATTCAGTCTATTCGAGTAATACAGTGCTCTTTTAAATCTTCCTGCAAGGGCTGGAGAGCTGGTTCTGTGGTTAAAAGCTTGTACTACTCCTGCAGAGAACCCAACGTTCAGATCTCAGCGCTCCCGTCAGGCAGCTCACACTATTCCAGATTCAGGGGATCTGATGCCCTCTTCTGGCCACTGTGGGTACTGTACTCACATGTGCACAGCACACACAGACATTAAATTAAACCTACTAACAACAAATACTTAAATCTTCCTTTTAAAGACTGGATTCCAGGAAGCCTTCTGCTATAATTTCAATCTTAAGTGCACCTGAAAGTCTATGTGAAAAAGACTTGGTCCCCAGCATACCAGAAGGCAATGGAACCATTATAGAATAGACCGGTGGGAGGTCTTAAGTCATTGGGTATCTGGCCTTGACAAGGAGAATAGAATCAAGATTAGTTACTTTCGTCATTGCTATGACAAAAGGGAGAAAGACATTCACTATACCTCATCATCACAAAGGCATCTGTCCATCATGGCAAGGAGGACGTGATGCACATCGCAGTTCACAGCATGAAGGCTGGAGAGCAGAGGATGAGAAACAGGAACAAGACACTCCCAATGATCAGCAACCAGTGACCTACTTCCCCAAGTTTCCAGAACCTTCCAGAATAGAACTACCAGCTGGGGACCAAACATTCAAAACACAACCCTCTGAGAAACAGTTCATATTCACATCATAGGATTCCATGTCTTTTGTCTTTCATACCCATGTGAGCAACTGTATTCTGCTCACAGTGTGTTCCTGCCGTGAAAAGCTACCTTAGCACAAGCCTAAAAGCCAACAGAGCCAACTGATCACAGACCGAAGCTTCCAGAGCCATAGCCAAATGAACCTTTCTCCACTTTGCAGGTGTTTTGACTTGGCTGTGTGTTATAGTGATAGACAGCTGCCTTCCTTCAATCTACCTACCTCCTACTCCCCACCCCCCGAGTGGTTATGGTCCTTCACCTCTAGGTTCCCATAATGTCTCACGGAAATCTGCAGTATCTTGCCCCTATCTTGTACCAACAGCATTAGCTGCTGCATCGTAAGCTCACAGGGCAGAGTCCATGCATGTTCACCTCCAAGCCTTCAAGAGAGGGCTCAGGACTGGGAGCTCAGGAATGACAAATGGCCAAGCTAGGACGTCCTAGCTTGGCCATTTGTCCTGGCCCTGGAACACCCTCGGGTGGCATGCACAGGAGGGAGAATGGAAGTTAGACTTCTGACCTGTGCCCTAGGGAGCTATTCCCCTGAGATCCAGGAGTCTCGAGTAAAGTCATCTGGCTGGGAGAGCTGCTCAGCACATCTACCCCTCATTCTGCTTCAGGATTCAAACTCCAGGCATGCTAGGTTTTTATAAAGCAAAAGGAGGAAATTAATCCAACAAGGTTATTTCAGTTATAGTCAAGCTGAAGCACAGGTCACCATGCACAGGAGGGTGGGGTGACTTCCTGCATCACCATGCATGGGAGGGCGGGGTGAACTCTTGCATCATCACCATGCATGGGAGGGTGGGATGCACGGGAGGGCGGGTGAATTCTGCATCACCCCCTTATTCACCTTTCCCATCCCTTTGTTCTTCTCTCCCATTGTTTTTTTAAATCACTGAGAAATGCGCATGATGTCAAACAACTCATTCTGAGGCAAACGATTCAGTGGCCTTGAGTACACTGACAACATGTGCCACATCCTCTAGCTGATTCCAGAAAATTCCATCTCCCCAAATAAAGCTGACTAAATGGTAGGTCCCCATTCATTGCTCATCTCAATGTAAGGTCAACTGAACAACCTAACCGAGAGGAGAGAAGCCGGCAATTTGGTGCACACTGTCAATGTGCAGAGCCTGGTTCCCAGCATGCAATAGGCTCACAGTAAGCAGCTGTCGAGCCTGACAGGAATGAGGTTAACCTGGAGGAATCATAGAAGAGAATAAGAGAGGGAGAACTGGACCAATGCTGCAGATTGATAGCCAAAACACGAACACGATACCCCAGATCAACATCGTGGGAAGAATGGAGAGAGGCTGAAGACCGAGCAAAGACAGGAGAGAGCACCTCTTGGCAGAACAAACTCTGGCAAAGTTAAAAAGCAAGGAACCCTCATCAAATGACATGTGTGCGCTCTTTTCAAAGTCAGTAGCCTACTGTGCACAGGACATGTGGGGGGCCTGATGATGAGAGAGCCAGGGACACTTCCTTCTAGCTGGGACCTGCTGCATGACAAATAAAAGACCCAGAGACTGATATTGGGGTTCAAGCTTCAAGCTGAAGATCAGAAAAGCAAAGCAGCTGGCCACTAACTCTTAACTTCTAGCTCAGGCTAAAAGGGCTGATCCTGTCTCCATCAAATAGCAGACTGCAGTCCCAGACTGCTTTGCTCTCCTCAACATGGCTGGAGAATTCTGAGACTGCACCTTCCTGTCCTCAAGGTGGCTGGAGAATGAATGTCAGCTCTGAGACCCTGTTCCTGTCTTAAATACCCCTGTAATGCTGAGATTAAAGGCATGTGATCCCAGGTGCTGGGATCAAAGGCATGAACTGTGTTACTCTTCACTCTTATGTGGGCCATGGTAGCCTTGAACTAAGAGAGAGCTGTCTACCTCTTAATCCTGAGTCTTGGAATTAAAGGGGTGTGCCTTGCTTCTATGGATTGTGGCTGACTTTGCTTTCTGACTCCTCAGACAAGCTTTAATAAATCATACACAATATATCACCACAGAGACCAAGTGGTTTAACCATTTTCAGTGTCTCAGGCGGTCATAAAAATCTAGAAATGAAGACAGTGCTATATTCTTTTATCATGCATCAAAAATCCATTTTAATAGATTTTCCTGTGGTCCCTCTCTGGTGACTACCCTGTGAAGATGAGGTAGAGGAAGTGACAAGATTATTTTGTTGCAAAACATTTTGTAGACTCCAACTGGCCCTCTGGGCACTAGAAGATGCATCCGTTCCTTTTATTACAAGCCTTGTTTGTCAGACTCTCCAGCGCCTGCGACTGTATTCATTGTGCCAGCATCTGCTCATCTGACCCATACATCTTCCAGGGAAGATTCTAGGGCAGGAAAAATAAAGACCTCCAAAATGGAAATCTTTTCCTGAATAATTGAGAGGTAAACTACAGTGGGTTAGGCAACTGTTTCTCAAACTGGGTGGCATTAAAAAAAAAAAAAAAATAGCGGGGGGGGGGGGGGGGGAAGCAACACAACAAAAACAAAATCTCGAAACACTGAATCCTAAATCCCGCTTTCTCCACAGTGGACTTAACCATGACAATGGAGCTATTTGGTTCAAGGAACCATTCAAATTTTGAAAGTAAAAAAAGTAACCAACAGGCCCAGTCCCCAGCTTCAGTTCCCAGGGTCACCAAGGTTTATATTCCTATCACATTACACCGCATCAGATTATTGTGTTATTATAATCCATGGCACAGCACCCAGTGTGCCAAACACAGGGATGTGGGCACAGTCGTTTCTCATGATCCTTTCCACCCTCTCCCAACCTCTGAGAGAATGCGCTTGGCACAGGGCAGTCTAGGCTCTGCGGCTAGCACATGGCCCTAGAGAAACACCTGCACACAGCCCTCCTCCTTTGTCTCCATAACACTCAGGCCGGTGGCAAGCGAACAAGAAAACACAGGTGTGTCCCAAAGGTAAGGCAGGTGAGGACATGGAATTCTCTTTTGTGTTCATCTGGCTCAAGTGCCTCCAGCAGCTCCTGGCACGGAGCAGGTAGGGGCATGCATTTGTCCAGTGAGGGGACAACAGCCCTGAGGGCAGCAGAACTGTACTTCAAGTACTGGCTGGCCTGGCAACACCAAGGTCACACACTGGAAGATTTCCTAGTCAAACTAAAGGCCAAGACTTGGCATCAGACGATGAGGGTCTTAACAGGGGAGTGTGCTGATGCCTGAGGAGGGGTGAGAGGCTGGATTCTAAACCCAAGAATAAAAAGACACCACCCTGGGGGTGCAAATAGCTTTCCCTAGTACAGCAGGGCAGTCCGCACACAAACAGAACGGGGCCTCTCCTTTCATATATTAGACAAAACTTGGATCCCAGGTCCCTGCAAAAACATAACAAAATGCTTCTCCCAACACTGCTCTGAGAGAATGGCTTGCCTTTTCTGGGGCAACAAGGCCTCTCTATCGTGCCTGAGCCACAGCTAAGCTGCTTCTGTCCAGCCCTGTTGCATTCGAAGTATACTTGAAAAGGTAACATGCCCTACATTGCCCAAGGCATAAAAACTCAGCAGGGCCTAGCATGTGAATATATGACTCGATTATAAACAAGACGGAAGATGCCGTAGAAAGCTAAAAGAATGAGAAAAACCATGTTCCTCGGCTTCTTCCACCTCGCCGTCTAGGAGAGAAACGTAACTTCGGCGCTGACCCCTCACCTGAACAAGGCTATTTTAAAGCTGTCCTAGTCATAAGGGCCCCAGGGATGCCAAGCCACCAAGGCATTTGGGGGCACGTTCCCTCATACAAGGGCAATGATGATGAATAGCATAAAGCCAGGAAGACAAATTAATCTGGGAACCTTTCAAGTGTGACAGATTTGTGGCATGCACTTATTTATATATTTCGGTTTGGTTTTGATTTACTAATTAACAAGTGGGGCAAGGAAAACACATTTGGGGTTGAGTTGGAGACATACATGTTCCCTCAACAGTGCCCCATCCCCGCTTCCTGGGGCCTGTGGTGAAATGTGACTGTTGGATCTGCTGCTCTTCAGTAATTCCCATGTCTAACATGGCCTTGTCATGTCACTTCAGGATTGAGCTTAGGAAAAGCCAGGCTGCAGAAGAAAATTCTTATCCAAGCATATATCTGTGGGGTGGGAAGGAGAACCATGGGAACAACAAACTGACCAGCCAAAGATTTTCTCAGTTTCTCCCTCCCTCCTCTAATTCAAAACATTGTACTTTCTTGTTGTGGCCGCACCAGACGGCACATTCTTCGCTCTGGTGATTCACTTAGCTTCCCAGAGAACACAATGGACAGAGGATCTCCGTGTGAAGTGACTGATTTGCCTCCGGACCAAGTCCAAACTAAACTGCTCACTTCACATTCTGTTTTCCCAGCAGCACAGCAGGTCCTCGCAGAGGAGAGGGTCCACAGGGTGGGTGGCTCCCTACCTCCCTCTGGCCAAGTCACAAGGTCTCAGATCACAGGCCGATGAGATCAGCAAGCAGGCATTTCCGCAGGTTTGGGGAAGAGGCAAAGCAGAGCAGTAAAGATGGGCAGAGAAAAGCCAGCATCTCTGACTTGACTTTCAACCCGGGATTTCTTGAGGCCAACATTCTGGGCTCACCAGAGCACTGAGATAATAGAGAGCCAAGGTTTACAGAGTGGAAAGAGAACAGGCGGGACGGGTGGGACTAGGTAGCTCGGTGGCAGAGCACTGGCCTGGCATGTGGGAAGCCCTGAGTTCCATCCATAGCACTGAAAAGGGTGAGGTGATTGGAGGTGAGAGGAAAGGAGGCTGTTGGGGGCTGTCAAGGGACACACACCAGGGAAGGAGGTACAGTGCTGAAAAAAAGTATTGAAGGAACCAGCTTCCCTTTCGGCAGCCATAACAGCCAAACACATGCTTGCCATAAACCTGCCTTGGTCACTTAGAGGTCAGATGCCTGTCTCGTGACAAGGAACCTTAGTCACTAGAAAGTCAGATGCCTGTCTCGTGACAAGGAGCCAATCAGAAGTTAGCTGGTGGCGCTCTGCTTTATGACCCTGGGTGTGCTTTACGGACAAGCGCACAGCAATGACGTAGAGAGCATAGCGACCACCCTGGGAGGGCCTATGGGCCATAACAACCAGTTGACCAATCAACACAGGGCAAGCCCTCCAAGCCTGGAAGCACACCAATTGTGAGCCTGTGCGTACCCCTAGACACTCCCCTTATGCTGCCCTATAAGATCTTTTGGGAGACCCTAGGAGCTGTCTTTTCGAGCCATCCGCCATGGCGGGTGGGTGAAAGACCCGAGCTAACATGGGGTTAGCTCGTTAAATTACAATAAAGCCTCGTGCAGTTTGCAGCAAGCTCTCGAATTTGCCTGGTGATTGGGGTGACTGCGAACGTGGCCTGGGACCCCGGATACTTGAGTTTTCGGGGGTCTAACAGTATCAGGCACGGAGTAAAGGCATACAGGCACACAGGTTAGAGCCCAGTCCCCACTAGCGTATGACCGCTCTAACTTCCTACTTACAATACAAGTGATGTTGTCCATGTTCTCTTGGTACAGTGAGGTGTCACATCTTGATGCTCCCACAGCCTACACTTTGTCCTGCCTTGTCTCTTCCCAGCTGGTATTGGCAGTAAGTGGCCATTAGGTGGGCAGGAATAAGAATAAGCCATAGGCAATTATGCAAACCATCTTAACCATTTGCATGTCCCACCCAATTCTTCCACCAGAGAGATGAAGCAGCAAGAGGCAACTGATGGTCTCGTCTCAGAACCTTCAAAAGCCCAGAAGCTGACAAGAAGGAACCCAGGACAGAACAAACCAAATGACAACTTGCTGTTGGGGAACTCAAAACTCAGCTGGTAAAAGGTGTCAGTTGAGCCCCTCCAGGTAGACACAGTGCCCCGAGTTCTGCTATTCCCAAGAATACAGCTGGGAAAGATCTGCTGTAGATAGAACACAAGAAAGTAACCAGGGAGCCTACTCCAGAAAGGACCTGACCGGGATGGAAGGACCTGCCTGATGGAATAAGAAAAGGAGCCTGACTGTTTAAAGCCCTTTTGAGTCAAGGAAGAACCCATCCAAGGAGGCTTGACCACAGAGAGAGTGGTATATGACACAGCAACACCGTGGTCCACCATCCCCAGACTTTGCTGAATAGAGAGTATAGTCTCAAGACCTGAACCATCATCCCGCTCCCTCCCTCCTGTGGTGGAGACCTCATATGATTGGCTGAATCAGGGAATATGCAGCAAAAATGGATTCTGGAATGACTGGGTTGATTTTCTTGTTTTTGTTCTTGCTTTACTATTATTTTTATGGCTCAAATAAAATGCCAATAAAAATAAAAACTCAGAGCTGGGCAGGTTGTCATTGAGTCACTAAGGAGCTTCTGCTATGAGGCTAGATGAAGCCATATGCTCTCCAAGCAACACTATGGAAAAACACTTTGTCTCAAATCACTCAAGTTTTAGAAGTTACCAGCCACTGGCCAGATTTTATTGTGCCATCTAGCTAAAGGGAAACTCAGGGGAAAAAATGGATTGAGTCTTCCCTTCTTCAGGATGCAGCAGGCTGGGTGTCCCAGTAGTGGCCATAGGGAGGCCTCACCCACCTCCATGGATGGTGAGTCAATAATGGCAGAGTCTCAGTTAAGTGCCTTTCTCCTTCATCTTCTCCCTCCCAGTTTCCTTGGTTACTAATCCTGCGTGCAAGTGAGCTGTGACTCAACAAGGGAAAGAACTGCCATCAGCCTGCTCCAGGACAGGTTTACTCTCCACATTCAACCAGAACACATCAAACCAACAAGCATTTTCTGAGCACGTATTACCTACCAGACATGTTAACCAACCAGCTTTGTAGTCTTGAACCAAACTCCACAGAGCTCATGTCTTCACAGGAAAGAAACTTGAAGGGCACCATGGCTTTTACCACCACCACAAATGGACTGAATGCTGTCCTGCCATTCAGTCAAACATGCAGTTAAGGCTTCTCACAAGCCCCTCCTCGATGTCCTTGAAATGAAGTTAAAAGAGTCTACAGAAACCCACCCTTCCCCCTACCAGCCAGAAGGAGCCAATCCTTGTCTTTCAAAAGGAAGACAGAGGAAGAGAGGGAACTTTCTAGAAACTTCCCAGTGGCCACAGGGAGAAATAATACTCTACTGTTCACCGGAGGGGAGAAGAGCTGTGGAAAGACTTGTGGAAGACTTGGGTGTGTCAGCAGATCTACCTGGAACATAGGACTGTCATCACTTCTTGTTTGTGTGACGCCTGTTTGTAGCCAAGTACAGAATGGTGCGTGGAACACGGCTGCTAGGCAATAGTTTATGGAACACTATTTAATTATCAACGGCCAAAAGAAGAGACCTCATCTGCCTCCTAGAGTTGTCCAATATTTAAATGAGATAATGTCCACAGAAGCATCTGGGCAAGTATGAAGCACAAACTGCAAAAGTGAAAGATGTAAATGACTTGTGTCTTCTCTACCTAGCTTGGATCACAGCTGAGGTGCCACGTCCTTAGCATCACCTTCTACAGAAAAGCCCTCCAGACATTCAGGAAAATGCCAGTCAAGACTCATCACTGAGCTGGAAGGGATGCTTAGTGGTTCAGAGGGCTTGCTGCTCTTGCAGAGGACTCGAGTTCAATTCCCAGCATCCACATTGGACCACTCACAACTTCCTGTAACTCCAGCTCCAGGAGATGGACACCCTCTTCTGACTTTCAAGGGCACCCACATACCTGTGCACAGACAAACATACATGCACATAAATAAAAGTAAAATGAATCTGAACTTTTACAAGAGACCATCACAGTGGCAGCAGCAGTCCCTCAACTTAGAACTTTTTCTGTGGAAAAAGCAAGCCATAGATCTGTGAGAATCTGAGAGGCAACACTCGGGGCACAAGAGAATGCTGAACAGGCTGGCTACAAAATGTAATTTCAGCCTTAGAAACCTTAAACTGGATCACTGCCAGAAACGGGGGATGGCCACAGAGTTGCTGGAACACACACACAGTGCAGCCCTGCTGCAGGGCTGGAGTGGCCCAGTGGTTAGCAGAATGAATGAAGTGCCTGAGGGACTCAGTGCCGTGGCTTAAGATTCCATCAAATCCACAAGGCCACAGAGCCTGGCACCGTGACTTCTGAAACTTCGACTGTTGAAAGTCACACCACACTCCGGGTCATTTGTACCACTTTGCTTCACTTTGCACTGCTGTTCCCGACTGAGTGGGAACAGATAGGAGGGGGAATCTATGAGGTTGAAGAGAATGCTGCAGGGGGATGAATAATGCTAAGGAGTGGGGGGACCCCAGCTCAGAGTGGGCTGCAGGGAGCAGGTGTTCCCATACACACCCCCAGGATGAACATAAAATCCACAGAAACACACCAAGCCCACCACAGGCTGGGGTCTAGGGCAAGATGTTTCATTCGGAACTTGGCTCATGCACAAGATGGGAACAGGGATGAGTTTCCAAGATCTGACCCAACACTCAAAGTGATGTATACAATGAGAAAGGGAGAGAAAGTGCCACCCATTTCCAAAGCCTAGGACAATATGCAGCCAGTCCCCTGTCCCCAAGCAATACTCTATGCTGATTTCTCATTCTCAACAGCTTTCTTCCTGTGACAGTCTTGTTACACACATTTTTCTAATGGGACCCGTGTCAGATATATCTTGCTTCAGTAGGACTACACTGAACACCAACTACACACACAAAGCTTGAGTGATGTGTTTACAGTGCCCTCATGATGATCACACACATGATAGCCACATCGCTGTGTTGACTGCATGATTAGGAACACTGACTCTCAAAGAGGGAAATAACTTACTCAAGGCCCCATGGCTAATGTGGGCCTCAGACTTTACCCCTAACCTCATGTAGGAATTACTATCCTCCCAAGCCCATGGGCAGCCACCAGTAGACCTAAGAGTTCACAGGACAGTGTCAGCTCACAGCTCAGAGATCTCATCACAATGCAAGGACCTAAGGGGCAAGGTTTAGCCCTCCAACCCAGATCAGAAAGCATTCCTCCAGTGGGAACAGGGAAGTCAGAGCACAGGGCCCCAACCTCATGGTTTGGGACTCAAACCGTCACATCTAGATGGAAGTAAGGCACAGTGTTCACCCAGGAATCCCACTCTGCTTAGAAAGTGTCCTTTAAGTCAGACATGGGCTTCATGCCTGCAATCCCAGCACCAAGGAGTCAGCTTTTCTGTAAATTCAGGGCTAGCCTGGGCTACAGAGGAATCACCTGCCTCAAACAAAAAAGAACACAACAAAAAGGAGTCTGAGATTTCCCTGGAAGGAAGCTATAGATGGGAGAAACAGCTTGGAGCCAGCTAGGTTCCTCTCTGTGGGACAAACACATCTGAGGAGAAGTCAAAGACTAAGAAACAACTCCAGGGCTAGAGGCATGGCTTGTAGTCCTCTCCCTAGGAGGTCTGCCTGCTGCCTCGGCGGTGTCATGTTTCAGTGGACTGGCTCCACCTGGTGCCCTTTGGGACTATGCACAGAGAGCCTTAAAATTCCCAGACCCCAAAGCAAGTAGAGAGCTTGAACAACCAGAATCTGGAAGAGCTATCAGCAGGAGAGAAAGAGAGCCAGCAAGTAGCCATGAGCAAGACAAGGAAAGCCCTCCCCCAAGAGCTGTGATGTGAACAACCAAAGCTGTGGTCCTGGTACTTCCAATGGTTTCCCAACCCACCACTAACTCACAGGGACAGATCTAGTATCTCCAGATGAGAGCTGCCTTTAAGCCTAATGCTATCAGAGGTAGCAGGAAAGAGCTCACAGTAGTTCCTCCCTATCCTTGGGTGTTTT
Source organism: Cricetulus griseus (assembly GCF_003668045.3). Lineage (NCBI taxonomy): Eukaryota > Metazoa > Chordata > Mammalia > Rodentia > Cricetidae > Cricetulus > Cricetulus griseus. The sequence continues at coordinate 258,143,402 of NC_048596.1, read as the reverse complement.
ATAACATCCCTCCAGACACCAAAATCTACACATACCTAAGTCTCTTATATAAAATGGTACCAGGGTTAGAAAAATGGCTTAGTGGTTGAGTGGTTGCCTTGTTTTCATGAAGTTCTGGGTTCAATTCATGGGACCATAATAAATTAATAAATGTCTGAAATCATCTCCAGGTTAATTTAAAACTGAATGAACACAAACACTATGCAAATGTCTATACTTGTTCAACAGAGAACCAGCTTTTGTTTTCAATTTTTTTAAGTTTATGTTGTTTAATTCATTCATTTATTAAGGTTTCATGGAGCCCAGACTGCCCTCAAACTCAATATGTACCCAAGGCTGGCCTTGAACACCTGGTCCTCTTGCCTCCACCTCTTGAGTGTTGGGTTGAAAGGTATATACCACATCACCCACTTGTTTCCATATTTTATTGACTCTGTCAATGCAAACCCCTCAGATATCGAGGTTTACTTTATCTATAGAACTATACATAGTTTTTGTATATATAGTTCTATAGCACAATTTGTGTGTGCGCACACACACTTTAAAATGTACGTACAGAAGAACATACACCGAAGTTGCATTTATTTGGAGTGATAATTACTGTGGATGAGTCCTTTTGTCTTTTGTTGTTGTCTCTACTTCATAAATGATTCTCAGCAAATAGATTCTGTTTGTAATAAAATACGCGTGTTATTTCAAAACAAAACATTAGACAAGCACCATTTAAATGGGCTATCGATGGTCCTGATTTCGCTGCCTCTCACTTTTCTTCCTTACTTGGTTGCACACTCTCAGATGACCAGGGACATAGCTGCGATGCCTCTTTCCAGCTGATGGAAAGATTACTTGCTGTAAAAATCTGCTACAAAAAAAAAACAAAACCCCAGGCTTGTATTTCTGGTTGAAAATTCACAAGATCACCTCAACTACAGCTGGATGATGAAAGACAGCATTTGGGATGGGAAGACTTTTTGTTTTTTCCATTGACTGTCTAAGCTTTGGAAAAATGTTATGATGGGGACAGGGAACACTACATACAGTAGCAAAGGGCAGGATGTACTACTTCCTCGCTTCCATGAGGTGAACAGACTTTGACCTGAAGCCTCTGAAGCCACAGCCTGAATTAATAACCATCCCTATCATTGGAGACTCAACCCAGGACTTCTTATAGGACAGTAAGGGAATCTACTACTGAGACTCCCTCTCCACAGTCATTCGTTCATTTTGAGCAGGGTCCCACTTAATTGGCAGAGCCTGGTCTTGAACTCACTGTCACTTGCCTCAGCCTCCCAATCAGCTGTGATTACAGGCATGCACCAGCATTCTTGCTTACTCTAGAGTAAGGATGACTGAGCAGTCTTCCAGGGTTCCAGGCTCCAAATGAGACCCTTTGGCTGGAGCCAATAGTCCAGCTGTTTGTGCCCGAGTCGTTTGGAGCACCTTCCTTTGGGTAGCTTGTGATTAAATGCCATCTGCTAGAAGGGAAATTTTGCAAGTTGTGTGTGTTGACAATGTAGAACTTTAGAGTCCAGCCATGACCTACACAGCTGCCAGAAGGTTCCGGTGGGGAGGAACTTTCCAAATCTGAATGAGAAGGGCAGAAACGTTTTACAAGTTGCAATACTAAGTTAAATATCATGATTCCATGGGGGAGTATCAAAGATAACAAACCTATTTTTATCTCAAATCCACTTCAGCAAAGGATATAATGTGTGCCACAGGGAATTGGCTGTGGGAGCACACAATTTACTGCTCATGAGGCTGAGGCAAGAGGGCTTCTTTGACTTTAGGTATAGCTTTGGCTATGCAGAGAGAGAGACCTTGTCTCCATAAAACAAATGTCCCATGGGGATAAAACAAGCACATTTAGTGATTCCTTCCCCCCCCCCCCGTTATGTGAAAGAAGGAATGTCTGAAGAGTTCTTTTATACTCCCAGCACAGTGAGATTAGGAGACCTGGAATGCTTCCCTGGCTCCAATTTGTACATTTTTTGCCTTGTTTTTGATCTACTGAAATTCTTTGTAAATTATGAGAAAAATCAGCAGAACAAAACTGTCTCGGCCATGGATTTGGCCTATTTTATGCTTTTTAAATATCTTCAAGGAAGCAGTCCAATGATAACATGTGGGTATGGTTGGAGACACAATCTGAGTTTATTCACCTGTTAGACCCAAAACACAATTACACCACATAGATGGGAGTGGTCAGGCTGGAGAACACTGGCCACTTCGTTCCACATCCCTGGTCTTCACTTTGCTATATGAAGTGGTTGAACAAGATGCTCCCCCAAAGCCAATCCCAGCATCCCGTTTCCACAGTGACAGGAGGTGTTTGGGGCTACTCTTACAATCTGCTTGGATAAAGGTTAAGAGAAAATGCACAGATATGTAGGACTTTTGCCCCAGACTAAAGCAAGCAGCTTGCTGACTTTATGACTAACCATAATTCCATTACTCATTAATGACTGAGTGTTCTGAGGGCCTCCATTGTGATGCTGAGCCCTAGAAGATCTAGAGATGGGAGCATTCACCTGACTCTTCTCAAATCACACAAGAACCAAATGAGCTCATTTACACAAGTAAGAATATGACAAAGTCGTGATGTTCAAAAGCATGGGCTACAGAGATGGACCAGCCAGGTTCCTGAGTTCAATATCCAGAATCCACAAATAAATAACATAAACAAAAAATGGGGTGTGGTAGCATACATTTGTCAACCCAGTGCTGGGAAAATGAAGGCTGGCAGATCCCTGGGGCTTACCGGCCAGCTAGCTACTTCAAGAGTTCCAGGTCAATGAGAAACCCTGACACACACACACACACACACACACACACACACACACCAAAGATGGGCAGCATCTCCACATGAACACATATGTATTCTCCAGTGCGTGATCCCACACATTCTAATTTACATACACATGAAGGTACACACACACAAAACAAGGCATTGGTTTTTATGGAGAAAGTTGGTTTCTCCAAAGTCAAAGTATGACGAGGATTTTGGACTTGTATCTGCTTGCCTCTATTTCTGATTCATCTCCCTTTTTAAAGTAGTGTTTAGAATAATTAATATTCCTGGTTAACTAAGGGACTTGAGTGTTAGGACTTGAAGTTTGACACATAAAAAGAAACATCGAGCACTATAGGGCCACATCAGAAATAGTAGGGGAACAAGTTTTGCTCATATAACATTCTAGAGTATTTTTCCCTAATGATGCAGTGTTATTTTTTTTAACCGATAATAGCTTTCCATCATACTAACACAATGCCTGAACAATCAACTTATAAAGAAAAAAAAAAAAAGATTGTCTTTGCTCACTGTTTGGAGGTTCCTGAGCATGACTAATCAGCCATGTGGCAAGGCGACACATCACAAGAACAGAGGGGCTGAACTCTACAGCCCCTTTGAGGGCCTGGTCCACAGTGACATGAAGTCCTCCCACTGATACCACCTCCTAAAGGCTCCCCCTCTTTCAACAGGGCCAGCCTGTGAACCAAGTCTAATCCATGAACTTTATGGAGACATTTGATATCTAAGCTGCAGAGTAGCTCACATTCCAGTACACTGGTGCATCTTGAGATGAATTAATTCTCATAATTCAGCTAATCAGCCAATCATTAAACATTAGATAAAAGTCAGTATAGACAAAAGGCATTCATGGCTAGTTCTTTAATTGGAAAGTTTTCCATTTATGGAGAGGCTTTCTCTCGGTTCCTGCTTTCATCTTGTTTGATCCCTCAGTGACTCAATGGCTAAATGCCCTGAGACTTTCTGGCTGTGATTTTTACATTAGGCCAGAACCCAAGGTCACTCCAGTAGCTAATAAGTGGGTTTTTTTGATCAGACACATTCTGGGTCATTGCTGGCTCTTCCACTCCAATAGTGTGAACAAGAAGAACCACTTGGTGGCTGAACAGCCGGTGTGGTGTTAGAATCAGGGAGAAGATCTGATCTGTTCTTGAAGGGAGTGTGAATGCTCTCAAAGCCTCCCTTGAAATTCTCCATCTGACTATCCACGGGCTTTGCCATCTGGAGGGCAGCCCTCCGCAGGCCGCTGACTGATTGAGATAGTTTAACACACGAGTAGAACGCATGTTCACGTGTCAGAGTCAGACCCTAATTTAAACCACACCAATGCACAAGAGATTAGCAAGATGCCCCTGCCAACTATTTGGTTTCCGGTCTGAACTAGTATTTCTACAGCTCTGCTGTGTTCTATTTCCTCTTGTTCTATTTTTGGACACAGGGATTGCATAGGAAGTCCACCGACTGGAGACAAAGGAAAACCTTAACAGCAAACGCATCGCCCTGGTACAACACTCACTGCAAATTATAATGGGAACCAATTAAGCCATTTCTTCCCTCTATTTCTAATATTTTGGGGCTGGAAGATACAACTCAATAGTAAAGCACTTGCCTGAAATGCTACAATTCTCAGCATCGCTACACCACACACACACACACACACACACACACGCGCACACACACACACACACACACACACACACACACACACATCTTCCTCATGACTCCTAGGATCATTTTAACCCTTTAGCCTTTTATGATATTTTTATTAAAGTCATTTCAACCAAGACTATGGATGAGCGTGGCCACCAGTGGCAAAGACAGTATGCACGATCAACAGAACACTTGCTATGTGCCCAAAGTGTGATCAACACCCTATACTCGGACTCCTTTCTCACAGCTCCTACTTCATCCTAACTGGTGACAAACGTCTCCCAGGTCCTGAAGCCTATTGGTAACAGGGCCTATAGAGTGGTTTTGAGCCCACATACTTTATTCTAAAGTTCAGGCTGTTGGCCACTCTGCTATTCTCCACCCACTCAAAACTGTGTTTGTGACCATCAGCCCAACACTGCCCCGTGCTGAGGTTAGGAACTCATAGCTTCCCGGAGGTAATGACTCTCACAGTTCCACGCTAGGAACCAGGACTGACTTCTTGGTTAAATTCATGGGTTCTTGTGGTGGCTGTGAGAGAAGGGACCCTGTCAAGGGAAGAATAATTTAGTAGGTGACTCATGTGTTTGGCGTCACACGATATGATTATTTTGAAAGATATATAGATAAGTTCATTATATAACTGGCTAGCAAAGACACACATGAGTCACCAGCAAGGAAATAATGATGCCAGGAGGTCGAGTGGCATAGTCACTCTGTGGACCGAGGTGCATCGAGTATATGGACCACCTGCCTCTTGGACCACATCTCCCTGCCATGGCCTGATAGAGAATGAGATACAAGGAGGGAAAGAGAAGAGTGGAGAGAGGATTCATGTCACTCGTGAAGAATTTGGAGATGGAGCTGAAGGATAAAAATAAAGAGAATATGCACATTTTCTGTAGAAGGAAAATAACCCTGAAATACAAATAAAACCATCAGAAGCTAGTGAATAAATCCATTGTACTGGGTTTCATCTAGACAGCTCTCCTTGGCAAGCATGTCTATAGGACTGGTGGGTTATGCAGAGCAAATGTCGGCTTAATCTTTCATGATGTTGGTATTCTTGTGATGAGATCTGGCCTTCCTTTGTTAGTTCAGGCTAGACCCTAAAGGAAGATGTGGGAATTCTTGCTGGTGAACAATAAAGACTGAAATAGAGAAGACAATAAATATTATCTTAAGACTGAAGGAAAACTAATAGTTTATGGCTCTGGCTGTGTTAAGCAAACTTCTAGAGCGTTTCCCCACCCCCTGGCTCAAGATTTCTTAATGTAGGTACTGATTGATATCATGCCCCGATTATGGCATATGATGGGACAAAAGGGTGCTCGAGTTACATTAAAATGATTGATCAGTAAATTCTAAATGAGCCATGGTAAGAGTGAGTCATTCACTTCGGCCTAAATTAATCGAAGGCTCCCTTTAAAGACCCAGAATTTTATTGGCTGTGCAGCCCATTGGCCACCATTAGAGGGTGCCCCCAGGGCCCATGTCTTCAAGGCTTACACCCCAGTCGTGTTGGGAGGTGGCAGAACCCCTTGCAGGTGGGGTGTAGTGAAGGGAAGTTAAGTCACTTGGCAATGTGCCCCTAAAAGGCACTCGGGAACCCTGGCCTTTTTTTCTTCCCTTCTCAGCCACCTTAGGGGCTCCCCATTCTCCATCCCCACACTATGACATTCTGCCTACCATGGGAACAAATGCAACAGAGCCAACTGATGATGGATGAAAGTCTCCAACTTCTCTCCTTTTTATGTTGCTATTCTTTGGCATTTTTGTCACAGCAACTGAAAGATACTACCAAAGGGCAGTGGAGTAGTTCCAAGCATAATGGACTTTAAGTGACCCCAGTGAAGAAAAGATTAGTTGGTGAGGAAGATAGATGGCTTCTAAAACATAAGAGCTTTGTTGACAGCAGTCCTACAAACACAACAAACTGAATTATTGCACCATCCAAGATTGGACCAGTTGCAGTTTCCCAGGGTTGCCACGAGGGGGAGGCACCACTCAAGAACAGTAGGTTTTAATCCTGAACCTCTTGTGGTGTTCTAGAAAAAATAGAATAGAAGATGGGAGGAGCAAAGAAGGACCTCTTACAAGTGACTATTTCCTATTCAGAATCAGGGGAATTCCCAAGATAATCTGAAGGGGAATTAATGGGGAATTTCTAAAATGTGGACACTTGAACTTAAAATTATTTTTACTTTATGGCAATGTAAAAGCAACAGGAAGCCCAGTGACTCCATGTTTTCAATTTGAATGTCTATCTACCTTGGACTGGTGACATCACCAGTCTTCTCTGGAACTACTGAGCATTGAACATGAATGGCAGGTCCATCGTCATGACACTACCCAGTTGACTGTGTGACTGAGCTAGGATGCCCCTTGAGGTGTACTCCAGGCACTTTCAATTTCCATAGGGTTACTGGGACATAACCCCATCTGAAACCCATGATGTTCTGCAAACTATGGGAAGTATTTCACAAAAATCCAATTATGTGTCATGATAATAATTACAAGAGAAAACCAGAGAAGAGGTAAGAACATGGAATCAGGGACATTAATGACAAACTGTGTGTCATTAAGAACCTTGACAGTTTTCTGCATTTTCAGCAATTAAGGAAAACAAAGATCTACCATCATTTATATACTTCACATAGAAAAGTTACCCAAGAAAACCTGGTACCTGAGAGTAGACCCCTGTGGGGGTAGCTGACAGCTGGACAAGGTGTTAAAACTGTAAATGAAGTTTTTACTGTACTTTGATACCCAGTAATGAAACTAACAGTAGCTGAAAATGCAGAAACATTTGCATTTCCTTGGTTTTTTTCAGTGTTTCGAATATTTGAAATATAACTTATCATTTTTCTTCTATGGGCTCTTCATATAACAATGGCTTGGGAAGGGATGGAGATGGCTCAGTAGTAAATAGCACTGGCTGCTCTTCTAGAGGACCCTGGTTTGATTCCTAGCACCCACATGGTGACTCACAACTGTCTATAATGCCAGTTCCAGGAGCTATGACACCCTCTTCTGGCCTCTGAGGGCACTACAGAGGTGTGGTACATAGCCATACATGCAGGCAAAATACCCATACACACAAATAAAGAGAAAGAGGAGGAGGGGGAAGAAAGATGAAAGGAGGAGGAAGAAGAGATTTTGAGGGCTTGGAAAATAGCTGTCCGTAAAATATTTGCTGTGCAAGCCTGAGGACCTGAGTTTGATTCCCAGAACCCACATAGAAAAAAGCCAAGTGTGGTATCACATGCCTAGAACTCAAGCACTGAGGAGGAAGGGACAGGAGGATCCCTAGGTTTCCATGGCCATCCATCTTAGTCTAATTGTCAAACTCTGGGTCAAAGGGTGAGACCATGTCTCAGAAAGAAAAAAAAAAGTGGGCAGCCGTCTTGAGGACAACACTTGAGTCTGACCTCCAGCCTCTGCATGCAGCTACTGGCAAATGCACACACAAATAAGAACAGCTTTGCCACTTACTGTCTATCGCTGTTCCAACAAAATACCAAAGGGTTAACACTGCTGGTGTGTTTAATAGTGTGTTGGGGGGAGACGGGGCTTAGGATTAAACCCAGTGGTTCCTGCATGCTAGGCAAATAGGCTGCTCTGAGCTACAGCCCCAGCCTAATTCTGTTTATACTTCGACTTAAGTGAATTAAACTTTTCATCTGTTCTAATGTATGTGTATATTTATTCCTTATTATAGGTCTCTGATTACTTTTTAGCTAGGATTCATAATCACTTTTATTTTCTTCCAGTTTGTAATAGGTTAATTTTTTGTGAATTTCTGTTGCCTAAAAAGGCTATTGTATTTCAAAAGGTATCTGAAGTCTAGGCCAGCACTAAAACGCTCCAAAATGGAGAGGGTTCCTTAAGTAAACCCAGGGAAATGTTTCCTAAGGCTGAGAGTTTCAGATAGTTATGTGAGGGAATATTCTGTCAGTCTTGAAAGCAGATGGATTCTCTTACTCTTCCCTCCCTAAAGTCTTCCTGTCTTCTCCATCCAGTTGTAACACAACCTTATCAAAGCATACAACATGGACAAGCCTTGCTCTAACTAGGCACTAACCCAAAACAACCATATCACTGTTAAACCTGGAAACTCCATCCTGGCTCTGGAACCCTCCATCCTATTACCTCCATTTCAACACTTGCCCATATAGGCACCAGACTAGGGCGGGGGCATTATCTGGGGGAGATACTATCCTGTGCTCTCAACTACCACAATCACTTTCATAGATATGGTTTTTCATTTTGCTAAGAATCCCAGATCATAGAGGTGGCTCAGTGGGTAAATATGTTTGCCTCCAAGACTGATGACCCGAGTTCCATCCCAGGGCCCATGAGATAGACGGAGGGAGCTGACATTCACAAGTCATTCTCTGCTCCACCCCCACACACATATAGATAAATGTAATTTTAAAAATTTTTGTTGGAAAAAAAAAGGCCAGTTTAAAACACGCGCGCACACACACACACACACACACACACACACACACACACACACACCTTCTTCAGCAGAAGCTTTCACTACCTAAAGAGAACATTAGGTGATTTCAAGATAATAGGTATCTGTAGGATGAATTGTCACAGCTGCGGAGTCACTGGAAAAGCCTCGCCAAGGGAAGAAAGCCCACATGACCTTCACAAAGGGGTGGGGGGTGGCTGAGATACAGTGATGAGGCCTGAAATCAACTGGGTCAAATGACACCATGTTACAGTCAAGGGGAACGACAGTGAGGACAAGACCTGATTCAGACTCCTTTGCAGAAGAGTGTGCATAACTAATATAACCTCCTCCATCAAGTCAGCTCAGCTGGAGAGGCAGAAGCCGCTAACCGCAAGTGCTTCTCTCTGGGGAGTATCCATTCGCCCTACTAGGGGGCTTGTTCCCATGATGACAAGTGGAGAAGACAGACATAGCAATGAGTTACCATGCCAACAGAGTATTCCTCTTAAGTCAGAGCTTCTTCTTGAAGATTCTTTGCCATTTTTTTCTCTGCCATTGATTTCTCCCTCCTACCATTTAACTGATGATAAACATTTCTGGCTTCATGACCTGATGCTTCGTGGGCCTCATCTGATTTTTCCTCTTAGAACCTAACCCTTCATACCTGAAGATGCATGGATGGAAATGCCATGCAAATGCCCTCAGATTCTAGGACCAGAGTGAGTGCGGGGAGTAAATCTTTTCTCTCAGACATAACTTTGAAAAGCCAAGGATGGTATAACAGCCATGTTTACTACTGACCTTTAACACCATTTAGCATGAGCTTGGGAACGACTTATTCAATTGTTTAGGCTCTAAGTGTGAGCTGCCCAGAGATAACTATGCACTTATGATGAGGCCTTTCATGTGACATTTTCCAGCGTGTAAGGGGTTGGGGGGTATGGCTCAAGGGGACTCAGTGTCCAACCTGGGTGTCAGCGACAGGTGAGGCAGAGACAGTGTCAGCTCCAGTATCCTTACTCTACACTGTTGTGTTCCCTAGTCACAGTGTAAGAATGCCTATTCTTGGGGACAGAGGGATGGCTCAGCAGTTAAGAGCACTAGCTGCTTTCCAGAGGACCTGGGTTCAATTCCTAGTACCCACATGGGAGCTCGCAACTGTCTGTAACTCCAGTTACAGGGGACACAACACCCTCGCACAGACATGCATGAAGGCAAAACACTAATGCACATAAAATAAAAATAATTTTAAAAAAGACTCTTAAAAAAAGGTTGCCTGTTCTCAAATACCCAATCCTCAGGAATCAGTGCTCCCTGCAGAAGCCACAGTAAATGTTGCCCCTCTCACACTGAGATTTCCCTCCTCCTGAGAACAAATGTTTTTTAAGGTTCTGTAAACACTTGGAGCAAGATGGAAAGAATGCAGTTATGTAGTGTAATGAAACCCCCAGAAAACAATCTCTGAGATACTAATGGATCCACTGGTTAGATTTCATACTTCGTGTTTCTAGTTTATAACACAAAAGGAAAGGTCTAAGACATCAATACAGAGAGCAACTCGGGAACCAGAGCATCTCACTTTATTTACTGTGCAGCAGTAAATCTTAAATCTAGCACTGTGCCGAGACCAAGTCAGCGTCTCAGTATGAGGTTCATGCAAGCCATGCTGTAATCCCAGCACTCAGGAGGCTGAGGCAGGGGGATTATGAGGTAAGGCAAGTTAGGACACAAAGTCAGACCTTGTGAGACAATGAGAGGGAGGATGGAAGAAGGAGGGGAAGAAAAGAGGGAGAGAAGAAAAAAAGAGCAAGAATTAATTCTGTGCATGTAGTGTGTCCACCTGAGGAGCAGGGACGGGAAAAGGCAAAGTTCCTGGTGTTGGCTACCCATCAGTTTCTGCGGCAGTAGGAGCCTTCCTGGGCCCAATGTGTTCTTGTTAAGTGTGGGATACTGAACTGGATGTTCTCTGACTTGCTGGACATTTGAGGTTCTCTGTGAGCTTTGTAGCTATTATACTTCGGGGCTCACACAATATGAGGGCCACCATTCTGCTATTTATAGACACCAAGAACTTGGCCAAAGGAAATGTATAATCTTAGAAAATCAAATAAATATATTTGAGTATAAGGGCATTAAAATCTTTCCCTATCAGTATATCCAATTAGCTAATGAGCACCAACTTCCGGGAGTTAAAGAGGAAATATATTTAATTATTTTCACATTTACTTATTTATTTATACATTTTTGAGACAGGATTTCTTTATGTAGCTCTGGCTTCCTGGAACTCACTCCATTGACCAGGTTGGCCTCAAACTCACAGAGATCTGGCTGCCTAAGTCTCTGGAGTACTGGGATTAGAGGGTGCACCATCCACAATTATTTTAAAAAGCATTTAAAACTTTGAGATAATAATCTCTAACTCTGTATACAGTAGGTGGTCAGACAAATTCTCAGTGACAAAGGCTTACATGAAAGGCCTCTTGGTGCAAGAGATCGTGGGGGAAAAAATAACTTATTTCCATTATCAATTCCAATCCCCTGGGTCCTGCAGTCTCAGAGATACCTAGTTCCCTAGAAGGCTTCCTAAACATTCAGCTTACATGGCTACTTCCCCTCCAGCTCAGCACAGCATGAGTTCAAGCACAGCCACACACTGGGCTGTCAACTGAAATCAACAAACAGCATTTGCAGTCATAACCATGCCTGTCTGCCTCATAGAGTCCTGAGATTTCTACTGAGTAACAGTGGGTAGAATGTGGTCAGCCCATCAGGAGTAGCCCCCAGACTGAATGTTTCCTGGCGCTCATCAGGAGAGGAGCCAGGAGCCTACACTTAATGTTTAAACCTTATCTCACCCTTTCCCGTCCCTCCATAGCCACACACCACACATAGGGGAAAAATCCTGTTGTCCATGCTACGCATTCTTCTTCCAATTCTTCTGGGCTGTTCTTCCATTTCTGTTTAGAACAGCTAATCTTCCACAAACCTGGACTGAGTGCAAGAGTCCCATTTTGCACATCCCACAAATGTAAATAAGGCCTGGGTACCATTAACCCTTGAATGACAGCTTTTCCCGGCCACAGATCCAAGGAAGGTTTAGGAAACATATGATATCTATTCCACACTCATTCCAATGAGTTTATTACAGGTTGCGGAAAGCTACCAGAAATTTCCATTTATATAAACTCAAGCCAAACATTTTGAAAGGATGTAATGTTTAAGCAATCACTTAAAATTTTTATCAACATAGACATAAGAAGGCTATACTCCTGTGCCACATACCCATTGGAATAAGAGGAACCAAAACCCCACAAGGAAAATATGAGCCCCCGATGTTCCCGATGGTCACCAAGTTTCAGCAACCTTTAAAGCACAGATGTGCAATAGGAATGGACCGATCAGAGCTGGTTTGCTCTTTCAAAGCAAATAAAATGATCTTGAAATCTAGAGAGAAAGGAGTTATAAAAACCCATCCAAGTCCTTGTTAGGTGCCACATGTCTAAAGGATAGATGAAAAGTTTAAAACTGACAATTTGGAACTTGGAATCAAGTTGTTGAGATGCTAACTATAGCAGAGATTTGAGGGAGACAGCAGATTCTGGTAATGGCATCTGCTTGGTTCACAGGCAGATTTCAAAGATCCTTTCCCACCCATCAGTAAATGTTCGACATTCCAGAAGCTTGCCTTTGACCACGAAAGCCTGGAATTATTCATAGACACTGAGGGATCACTGATCAAGCCTGCCTACCACAGGAGTCTTTGAGATCAGACACGGGGCAGAGGCAGACTTCTTTCTTATGACTGATCTCCTCAACTGTCCACACATTAAGCATACATCAAACTCAGCATATATCTGAACCTCCTGGAGGGCCAGTGAAAAGTTAAATTGCTGGGTCCCATTACCCAAGGCTTCTAGTTTAGCAGTGAACTGGCATAGGTCCCAATTAACAAGTCCTCAAGGGACAGTGATGTTGACAAATTGCAGACGACACATTGAGAATCAATGCCCTGTGTGTATCAAAAGGCTGGGGATAGAACACAAGGTTAAGCATCCTGCAACTATAACGATTAGATGACTGCTCTGTAGGATAATAGCCCACTGGTTCCTATTTCTTTTCTAATACAGTGCTTTTAGTAATTTGTTGAGCGTTTCATACATGCTTACAATATATTTGCACCATATCCATCCCCACTCCTGCCCCTAACTCCCCCTGGATCTACTCCCTGGCCCTGAACTGCAACTTCATTTTCTGTCTTTTTGTTTGTTTCAAATAACCTACTAAATCCAATTTCTGCTGTCCATACATGCACAGGTGTGGGCCATCCACTGAAGCATGGTTGATTTGCCAGGGGCAACACCCTTCATGAAAACCCAGTGGGCATCAACTGTCCATAGCTCCTCAGCTGGGGGCAGGGGTGCCCATGCACCCCTCCCTCCTACATGCCCTAACATTCACTGGCTTGATCTTGTGTCGTGTACAGACAATCACAGCTGCTATAAGTCCATTAGTGAAACAGTCCTGTCATGCCCAGAACATACTGTTATACCCTAAACTTCCCTGACTTCTAACTCTTACAGAGGTGATGCTCTCTAAGTCTTGGGGGAGAAAGGATATGATATACATGTCCCATTTATGGCTGCACATGCCACAGATATTTATCCTCTGCACTTGGGCTGGTTCTGAGTTTTGGTGTTAGCTGCCATTTACTGTGGAAGTCTCTGACGAGGACAGAGAACTTCACGAGTCTATGAACAAAGAGATGTGAATTTAGACGGCGGTTTGATATTATGTCCATTTTGTAAAATAATAGAAGAAAAGTTCTCTCTGAGCTTCCCAGCCACGGGTTTTTTGTTTTTGTTTGTTTGTTTGTTTGTTTTTACCAGATTTACTCTATCTCGTGTATGGAGCAGGCCTCAAATCCAATCAGAAAGTGGCTAGTTACTTCCATAACATTTGTGTCACCATTGCTCCGACTAGCATATCTTGCCATGTAGGTCATGGCTGTAGCTCACAAATTCACAGCATATTGATGACTTTCCTCCCAGCAGCCTACATAGTGCCTTCCAATACTATGAAAGCTTGCCAGTATGGGGGAAAGTTCTTGGTCAATACCAGCCAGATTTCTATGTTCTATGACTCAATTATGTGGTGTGGTCAGCAATAGGGTCTTGATGGACAACCAAGAGCAATGGCCATAGCCTGTGTTGTTTTGGGGGGGTCTTTGGGACTTTCCCCTAATGAGCAACTCAAACGGAAGAGGTTTCCCACAACTTTTTTTTTTCAGCAGTCTATAGTTTCCAGGTGGGGTATTATCTCATGTTGACTCCAAGTGTGTGTGTGTGTGTGTGTGTGTGTGTGTGTGTGTGTGTGTGTGTGTGTGTGTGTGTGTGCACGCAGTTTAAGATAGCTGGTTTCCATATGTTTTTTCAAACCTCTTCTGTCCTACCAGTCAATATACTTTTAAATTTTATTACATTAACCCTTTTTATGTGTGTTTTGAGGTGAGCACAGTGTATGGAGACCAGAGGGTATTTTTCAGACAGTTATTTCTTTCTACCGTGTGACTGCACTCAGGTCATCAGGCTGGACAGCAGATGTCTGTACCCACTGAACCATCTGGCTTGCTTGCTCGTTTCTGTTTTTAAGAGTAAAAAAGAGTACTGACAAACTGAATCAAGAGATGTTCAGATTAGAACTGGGAGGGTTGCTAAGTATTGAGATGGGGTAGCTGGTAGGGTCCTCTCGTCAGAAGGATAAGACTGGAGACAATTTAAAATTCAGTATTATGACTCATCCTGGACAGAAGGGTTAATAAGTCCACTTTCATCCTGGTTAGATTAATTGTATCATTTGTTGCCTCCTCACTATGCAACATGAACTAGCCTCTTTATAACATGGAACTTTAATTCTAAACTTTGTTTTCTATTTTAAAAATTAGCAATCCAATTTCAGTGTGTAAAAGATAAATTATTTTAGGCTTAAGAGGAAGGCATTAATTTCACTGGGATATAAAACACTGAATGTTGGCCCACCAAGAATGGAAAGAGCTAAGGAAAGACAACAGCAAAGAAGTCTCTATTGACCACGGTGCTTCCATAGCTTAGGTCACTTCATTTCCTAGTTGTCTAGACAAATAGGTGGAATGTGCTCCTTAGCATCACAGAAAACATCCCAAGCCAAGAGAATGCATTCTTACCACACAAGCCTGACTTCCTAAGCCAAGAATCCCTGTAAGGGAATGAAAGAAGTCACAGTCCACATATCCACAGGACAAGAATCTTAAAGGGTCACAAAGCTAATTGTATGAGGCAACTACCTGTCTGGAAGTCCTGGGAACCGGAAATGACAGTTTAATGTGAAGCTTTGCCACTCACCCAAAGAAGTGATCACCAACAAAGAAAACAGCCTTACCAAATTGGGTTGGATTACAATACATGCTGTCCTCCTGTGAGGGCCTGAATCTCTGAAGCAAGAGGCCCAGGGGCTGGAAACCCAAGGGCAGCACTCACCCTGGGAGGGTGTTTCCAACTGGTCAACTTAATGTGTTGAGTATGCTCTGTGGAAATGTTTGGTGCTAATCTCCTGAACCACATTGCTGACCCGTGTCTCAGAATGCAGCAATGTTTGTGTGTGAAAGGGTACATTCTTTCCAAGGGGACCCTTCACACTTGAGCAGTAATGAGCCTGAATGTGCCTGGAGTCGTATGTCAGTCCAACCAGAGATAAGCAGACTCGAATGTGCCTTCTGTGCTGGCCTAGCTCAGCTTCTTTGGGGCATTTTACACACTGTATTTTTCAGATTTTAATGGCCTTCTGACTTCTGTGTTAAGATAATTTATGGTCGCACTGACCCTCAACATGCTCTTCGTGGGGTTTTATTTTGCCTTACATGGTCCTACAAAGGCCCTTAGGAAACTGCAAAGCTCTTGAACCAGATAGCCGTCATTGCAAAATGTGAGCTCACTGACTGATGCTCATTTCTCTAATTCGAGACTTCTCCAAAACTCTTCACGGGGCTAGCCATGGTTTCCCTCTCGGTGTCCCAGTAAGCTATACAACCAATATTCCATCCTCAGCGACTCGAAATTGAGAACAGAGCAACCTGGCTTCTTTAGATGAACACAACAGGGTGGCAGGAATGGCAGCCTCCCAGTGTCTCAAGTTAAAAGGATAAAGGTTTCAGTCCACTTTTTAAAATGTCTGTGACCAAGACCATCATTGTGTGTATATTGGAGAGACATGGATCACTTGACACACCTGTATGTCAGTGTGTGACTTTGTAATCCAAAAGATAGCATTTATGAACTCCACATTGTATAAAGCATTGACAATGAACTCAGCAATTACTCTAGGTGCTACTAAAAGGATGGCAGGTCAGAGGTAAGCTTTCACCTGGAAAGGACCCTAGGCAAGACTGCTGACCCTTCTAGCTGCTATTTCTTAGAAGACCAAATAGGCAAGGGAAGTTTTCACCTGCTCAAAGATAGTATATTCATAGGGCTAAACCTGGAACAATGAAAGTGCTTAGAATTTAATAATTAGCATTTTGTAAGTTTTTTTTTTATCACCCTAGCATAGCTTGGCAATGAGTCTACAAGCACCATATTGAAGTGGGAAAAGGTAGAGAGTTAATATAATATGTATGTGTGTGTGTATATACATACACACTCTCTAAAGAAATGGAAGTTGGTACTTAGATACACAGTTTGGCCATGGAATCAGAAATAAACTAAGGAAATATGATATTCATCCATGGTCAGAAAAAGGTCCTGTCCTTGGACTACATGGCTTTCCAACAGACTCTATAGGTAGAACAGAAGTTGATGGAAGGGAGGGGACATTTCTGTTCTCATTCCTTGAACTCAAGACTATGATTAACACATAGAAAGCACTAGGTATGCAGGGCTGCAGCGTGTGTGTGTGTGTGTGTGTGTGTGTGTGTGTGTGTGTGTGTGTGTGTGTGTGTGTGTGTGAATCCCCAGCATCATACACATACACACACATCCCTGAAGACATTAGGTATTCATTGAACAAATGAATTTTCAAACTGTAGAGAAGGAGGAGGCCCCTTCCAGTATTACTCATGTGTCTTTCTGTTCTAAACGCTTATCACCATTAAAGTCCAGGCTTATGATAAAATTAGTCACTTAAATAAAGAACTTTGGTAATAGGTTCTGGTAGTTAACAGAGATCCCTGCAAACTCTTGACAGTCACTAAACCAAATAATAAAGGGGTGGATGAGAAAAAAAAGAAAGGGAATGTTGAGGCCAGGTGTCAAGGGGAAAATACAAATAGTGGCTGTTATGGCTCAAAGGTAGAGTGTCCTCTACTGGCTTGGCTTGTGTATTTG
Organism: Cricetulus griseus; assembly: GCF_003668045.3. Lineage (NCBI taxonomy): Eukaryota > Metazoa > Chordata > Mammalia > Rodentia > Cricetidae > Cricetulus > Cricetulus griseus. The sequence goes on along the minus strand of NC_048596.1, from coordinate 258,126,121 downwards.
AACACTTAGGTTCAACTTGGTGGCTGTTTTAGGAAGTTGTGAATCTTTTGGGCAGGAGGCATGACTGATGAAGTTTGGGTCCCTGGAGCCAGACCTTTGGATGGTTATGTTAGAATGTGGCCCCATCTCCATCTGAGCTGTCTCTGTCCTCATCTGTCAAAATAGAAACAGGCCACTCCCTGGGCTCCACCACAAACTGAGCTACTCCAGTCACCATGCCACAATGGACTATATTCTCCAGAAGCATGAGCACAAGAAAACTTCTGCTCCTCCAAACTGCTAAAAGAAAAAGTTAACTAACATTGAGTGACAAGTAGAGGCCCTTCCTTCCTTCCCTGCCTGCCTTCTTTTCTTTCTTCCTTCCTTCCTTTTTTTTTTTTTTAAATCTAAGTGGCAAGAAGAAAAAGCCTCCATCAGATTACCCCAGAGGCAAGCCTGTGGGGACACTTTCTTGATTAATGATTGATGTGGGAAGGCCCAGCCCAATGTAGGTAGTGACATTCCTGGGCAGGTGGTCTTGAGTTCTGTAAGAAAGTGGCCTGAGCAACCATGAGCAACAAGCCAGTGAACAGCATTCTTCCCTGCTCTCTGCTTCAATTTCTGCCTCCTGGTTCACACCCTGACTTCCTTCTGTGGCAGAATGTGTCCTGGGAGCTGTAAGATGAAATAAATCCCTTTTTCCCCAAGTTGCTTTTGGTCATGGGGTTTATTGGCAGCAATAGGAGACTAAGACAAGAATACAGGGACTTTATCCTCCATTTTAGTGTCACACACCTTTGTATTTTTGCCTCTAGCTTACAGTCTGAGGTAATTCTAAGGAGACCCAAATTCCTTAGCATGGCATTTGGGCTGTCTACCAGCTGAATGCTCCATCCACTCTAGACATCTCCACTTTGACAATGAATACAGAAAGGGATCCCACATGGTCCCTAAGCTCATAGTTTTCAATGCAGAAAAATGTGATTACATTGATTCTTTACAGGCATAAGTTTATTGCTGCATTTTATCCAGTTTAAGATGTCACATTCACCCCACTTCTTAGAGGGACAAGTGGCATTCAGCCACCTGAGATTGAGCAATAACAGGCCTTTGATGCCCTTAGATGTCTGGGGCTGCACACAGCATGCTATACTGACTGGATCAGTGTGTGCCTACCCTTCCCCAGCAGAGGCAGGCATGGGTTTGAATACCATTTGTGTTGGGGATGGGGGATTGCAGTTATTTCCCATGAACAGGGAATTCCCAGGAAGTGCAGGTCATAAGCTTGCCTTGACTAAGTCCCTGCCCTTTGTACACACCAGCAAAAAAAGATGCCCCATTCAATAAAACACAGCATTCATTTATGTATCTACTAAGTAAGGTCAAAGCCTGGCAAATCAAACTTTGATACCGTGCAACTATTATGCTCCACTTGAATCTTAGTGGTTGTGACCCAGCAAGTCTAATGCTTGGCCTTGAGTACACTACAGAAAACTGCATCTTCCATCACAGTCACCAGACAGCTGTTTTGTTTTGACACATTGAAGAAAGACATTGAACAATCAGAACGCATGTAACAGTGAGTTGGTTTCCCAATGAAGCCAGCCTCCACTCCCCACTCCAGAGTAAATCACTCTTATTTATAGCTTGTATACCCCTTCAGAGAAAGCTTAGGCATGCACACACACCAATATGCATGCTTGTGTATCTACTCTCAATAGAAATGATGGTTCTTTTAAAACATACATCTTGAGGTAAACGGAATACATTGGTTTTCATAAATTACAAAGGGCTAGCACTGAAAAAAGAAATCACCCTAGACTGAGAAGCAAATGGAAGAAAGGCCTGGTAGAAGGATTGCCAGTTGGGGGTGGGGAGGCTTCTTGTAGCTCTAGCTAATCACATGAATGGAGGCTTGAGGAGCAGTATATGGAAGGAGAGCAGACTTTGACATGAGATTTGAGCTTACTTTGTATACTGGGAAGAAACAAGATAAAAATCAAAGAACACAAAACACCAGATGGAAGGCAAAGACCTCAAGATTTCAGTGCAGTGCAGTGCAGCCCATAGAGCCCATGAATCCGACAGCGTTATCTAGGACTATGTTACAACTGTATTCAATCCATTCAGCGAATTCTAGTAGGACCTCCCAAACTCTTTACCAAGAATGTGAAGGCACCTGATTGTCTGGCCACCCACTCTCTCCCAGCCTAGTCTACCCTTTCTCCCCCTCCCCACTGATCACTGGCTGAACCGTCTGTATCTGAGCAGGCCAAGATCTCTCAGCCGTGGGTGTTTGTGTGTACCGTCCCCTTCTCCTAGGTCAGTGGTTCTCAAACTGTTGGTTGGGACCCCTTCACATGGGGTCATACGTCAGATATCCCATATCTCAGATATTTATATTGCGATCGTAAGAGTAGCAAAATTACAATTATGAGGGAGTAACAGAATAATTTTATGGTTGAGGTCACCACAACATGAGAAAAGTGTATTAAATAAAGCAGTAGGGAGGCTGAGAACTCCTGTCCCGGGCTGTTATTCCTTTACTCCTCACACAGCAATCCCTCTCAGCCTTCAATGTACTCACTGGTGAAGGAGAGACATTTCCTACCTAGCTTCTGTGTTCTTCCCTAGCCATCACAGGCTGGATCGATGTCATCTCTAGTCTATTCATTTGTTAAGTTTGTTCATCAGTGTAGCAACCAGGTCTCACCTATCTTCTGGTTGATCTCAGGTACCTAGCAGTGCACCTAAAGCAGTCACACGATGCCTGACCCTACCTCCCTGCAGCAACTTCACTCTCTGCCAGAGCTCCAGATGGTCCCCAGACTACCTTGGTCTTGCCATCTGGAACTAAGACATTGCCTATGAGTGTCTCTGGGATGAAGAAAGCATGACAATCAGACATTGAACAATCAGAAGAATATATATAATCATCAGGTGACAATCAAGCACCCCGTTCATCCAAGGACACTGCTACCACCTCCTCCATTGTCATAGCAATAGTGGCACACCCTTCTCTCCTGCTCAATTGATTGCCGTGTTCCTCTGTTACCACTGGGCTACTGTACAAGCTGGTGAAGAGTGTTCTAACTCCCCGCCACCAACCCAAGGGTCACTATTCCTGTATACTAACTCTGAGTGACTGACCAAAACCCCTTAAACCATCATCACAATGATGTCCAACAAATCCCAAGGGAGGGGAATGACACTTGGGGCTACCCAGAGTCTCCAAGTGAAGGTCCATGATGTGACACGGCAGGCTGCACCTGTTTGGTTCACGACGGCAGAACCAGGGCCGGCAGCACACAGAGATCTGATCCTTCCCCCACTTGATTCAGTAGTACAATCACTCACACTTGCCTTTTAAATCTGAGCGATCAGTAAACAAGTGATATTTTCTTTCATGACTAATGGAAAGTGATGTAGTGTACGAGGGCTGGCTTACACCCAGGCCACACCCACGCACACCACACACCCAGCTCTGGGAAAGCCCACCAAACACTTTCACTGTCCCTGTTATCCCGAGAGCAATGGGAATCTGATCCTCTGAGCTTTAGGCTGGTGAAGGATGTTCCGTGTCACCCTAACAGATGGTCTTCTACACATTTTGGGACAGGACATATCTGTCTTTCTAATCAATATTAAGCTGACCGTACCAACCACCTTCCGTATTCAACTGTCGACACCTCCACAATACTTGATATCCAACAAGCATACAATTGCTTCCGTCAAGAAACAGCTCAGAAGCCCACAGCTGCAGAACTCCCAGAGCACAGAAGGTATCCGTGTCTACGCTACTTCTCTCACCCGCCCCTGTATGGCACACACCGTCTCCACCCAGAGTCAGAGATCTCCTCTGACACTACACAGCTCTATTATCTAGACAGACCTCTTCAGTCCCTGCACTGTGTCAAGGAGGGCCCCTGAGGTCACTGAGGACAGCAAGGCTGGCAGGGAAGCACGACTTGACGGCATGCAATGGTCCTGGGCTACACCGCTTGATCATTTCGGATCTCGGAGCTCTGTGCTGAGCCAAGGAACAGGATTTCCTTTGTCCTGTTCACCTGGTTTGCTCTTGAGGATTCATTCAGATTCAGCCCTGCAGAGCCCACCCAAGCAATCGAGCGTCACTCCTCGCAGGTGCTTCTCTATCGAGTTTCTCAGTGCGTCACTGCTCAGCGATGAAGGGCTGGGTTGAAGTCCAATGCTATCAGGCAATGCCAAAAATAAGAGGGCTGGTCTTCAAGAAAACAATAAACAGAGCCATTTGGAATTTTTGCAAGAACATTTTAAGAGGGTATGGTTTAAGTTAATAAATACTCTATTAAGAAGTTAAAGCTGAGCTGCTGAAGGAATACCTACCATTCATGCACACAGGAGGGATCATCCACTTAGAAATATTTTGCCTCATCATCTTTGACTTGATTACTACATTCCAGAAATGTGATACATTTCTTCTTCCAAAGTCAGTGGCCAGATGAGAACAGTCTCAATTCTGAGAAGCTCACAGACAGCTCCCTCTGACCTGCGGCCAATGCTTCCTCTTCCACAAAACTAAGTAGATCTGGGGACTGACCAGCTCAGTTGACTGCCAGGGTCAAGGACTTGTAGCCTTCTCTCATTTACTTTGTTTTATAGCCTCCCTGGAATAACTAATCTTGTTCTCAGCTGAAGAATCATTGAAACTAGAAAATGTGGCTGAAGCCGGGCGTTGGTTTCACAGGCCTTTAATCCCAGCACTCGGGAGGCAGAGACAGGTGGATCTCTATGAGTCCGAGGCCAGCCTGGTCTCCAGAGCGAGTGCCAGGATAGGCTCCAAAGCCACACAGAGAAACCCTGTCTCGAAAAACCAAAAAAGAAAAAAAAATGTGGCTGAATGTGATTTGCTTATACTAAGGAATATTTATTGATCAATGTGGTCAGTGGGTTTGTAGAATAAAGACACTCCAATGAGCATTCCCACATGCTCCTACACATGAGAAAGAAATGGTGTGATAAAAAAAAAAGGAATGTAATTCCTAAAAGTAAATACACAATCTAACCTTTAGAGCAGGGGTCTCAACTTATGAATTGTGACCCATCAATGAACACAGACATTATGGTCAGAACAGCAGCAAAAATTACAATTACAAAGTAACAAAGTAATTTTATGGTGGGGGGGGTCACCACAACATGAGAAACTGTATTAAATCGTCACAGCACTAGGAAGGTTGAGAATCACTGACCTCAAGGAAGAAAACCCAGGTCTGTAAGTGTTAAGAGATGCTAGTGAATAATAAAGACAAAATAGAGATCCTGCCAGCCAACACAGTTTAGACCTGGCTCCCAAGCTTCTGTGGGGAATGGAGGAGAAATGTTTGAACTTTAGAGGACACATGAGCAATGGAGACAGAAGCTAATCTATAGGGAAACATAAGATCAAATGAAACATTTTGTGGACATCATTGACTATGTATGAAATTTTCTACTGGAAATATTTAGCTATACAAGACAATGTTTCAATGTACAATAAACTTTCCTTAAAATTCAAGGAGCATTCATATTTATTCTCTTTTTATCTGTTACTTGTGAGGAAGTAAGGAAGAGTAAGATCATCCCCTTTTATAACTGAGCATCTAAGATAAAAGGTCCCAATAAATCTGATTATAATTGAAGGTGTGGATGAGGAAGAACAAAGCCACCTGCCAAGTGGGAGCTTTTAAATAAAACATATAGACTTTCATAATATGCTCCAAGTGCCCTTTCTTTCATTGCAATAAAATTCATGTCTTGGTTAGAAGATACATTGATAGAAATGATAACAGAAAATTGATGAGCACAAAAACTTACAAAGCATTAATGGTCTGGAGAGACGGCTCAGCCGTTAAAGGTTAGGCTCACAACCAAAAACTTACAAAGCATCCATTATACACTATGTGTTAGTTGATTTTTGTTGCTATGACAAAAATAACTAAGATGATTAACTTATAAAGAGAAAGGGACTTTGGGGACTGACAATTTGGGAAGGGGGAGTTTCTATTGAGCCTCTGATGGATGTTGTCAGGTGGCCATGAAAGGAAACATGAATAGGAGCAAGGAGGCAGAACAAGGCACAGGAAGGGGTCAGGGTCCCACTATCCCAAAGGGCATACTCCTAATGACCTAAAACCTCCCACAGGACCCACCTCCCAAAGTATCCATTACTTCTCAACAGCACCAGCCTGGCAGCCATACCTTTAACACACAGGCTTTTGGAATACATTTAGAGTCCACACTATAGCACACCAGGAGTTTCATTGATTCAGGGACTGATTATAGACACCAGACCCTTAACCATTAACCATTAACCAATAAGCAATCAGTTCTTTAAGCAAGCAGAAGATGTCTATGGAAGAGAACAAACTCAGCTGCTAACAAGGCTGAGACAAACCAAAGGTCTTTCCAGTATAAACATTCTATGATGACATGACTTTTAAATATTACAGATTCTTTAAAAACCAAACCAAACCAAACAAACAAAAAACAGTATAGCCGTAACAGAAGTCAGCATATACTTTAGTTAACTGAAGATCACAGTTGCTTGTTTATTAAGCTACCCTGATCAAGATTATTTGGCCATTTCTTTGTATTACCATTGGCCTTTTCAAATAACAGTCCTATATTTATAGGATGTCAGCATTGGAGGAAACCTTAAGATTTGTCTTGGGATAACCCTAATTTACAGGGAGATTCTGGGGCAAGGAAAAGGCAGGAAACTTGCATGATAATGATCACCTAGAATCAAGCAGCACTAGTTTCAGAGGGAAAAAAAAATGTTAACATTAATGTCTTCAGTAATTTCAATAGGCCTTCCCTGTTGTTGAATAATCCAAGTTACTAGCGGTTCTCTAAACCTTACTTTATACACAATTACTGATTTAGCATCTGACTCCATCCCCTGCTTTGGTTGGCTGAGGCAGGGTGATCATTGACAATCCGCAACATAAATAATCCTTGAAATGCATAATTGAGAAGTGAGTGTAGTAATTTTAGCAAATGAGCTTGGCTCTCGGGCCTTAAATGAGGTTATTCTGTTGAGCGAGCCACCCTCTGCTCTCTGCCTGCTTTGGAGTCCTTGCCAGATTTTGCCATCCAAAACCTTGGAATCCGCAGTAGCCCAAGTTTTCCTGAGCTGTGTTGGAAAGTTCGAGTAAGCTTGTTACTCTTCGGCTACTGACCAATTAAAATCAGTACATGATGTGGTGAGGGAGAGTGAGTGAATGAGGTCAAGAGGTAATAATTAAAAATGAGGTAATGAGATGATTCAATCCCCTCTGCCTGCCAAAAGGGCCCACTGGTGACCACGTTCCCAGTTTCCCTGTGTTTCCCAGGCATCTAGCCACAGAGTCTGTGGAATAAAGTCACCTCTAACCCTAGTACAGATTCCTCTGGTTCCTACGTGGGTTACTATAAAGTCTGGACATAATTCATCTGTAACATTTTCCTTATGCTACACATGGTTCAAAAACCCAAAGGCTATTTTGAAGTATTTCCCATTAACAGGTGGATGATCCAGCCTGTGGTCATGTGTGTGATAGACAGCAGTGTCCAGTGGGTGACTGTGGGACACCTAAGAAACACCTTTGAGATGAGTAAGAGAAGTTACTGGCTTGAGGGATAGGAAATATAAGTGACTGGGAACCTATAAGCATGGGTCCTAGTGTATTTTGCTCATTTATGACAAAAACGTAGAATGTTTGTGGAGACAACCATTCACACTATACCAGAAAGAGCACTGTACAGAAGTGTGGCCATTCAACGCAAACTAGAAGAGGCTGTAGGCTTTACACATATTTGATCTTGTAATATCTCAGTTCATCCTTTTTAGGGTAAGGAAAGTGGCCCAGGTCATCCTGGAGATTTATGCAGGTCCAAAATTTTCTGGTCTAGTAACTGGTTCTATTCCATGATCCATGATAAAGATATGGCTACTTAACCTACAGGTATACATGGCCCATGACCCTCAAACATCTAAGACTCTACAGATGTAATGAACTCTATAGTGACACATTCTTAGGTTAAAATATAGATGATTTTTGCTATTAGTAAATACTTCACCCAAACAACCAAGTCAATGAGTTCAAGTCTACAATTCAAGTGATAGAGAAGTCCATACTCACGTTAACTTGGGGTGGGGAGCAAACAATAGAAGCAGAAGATCCACAAGTACACACGGAAGCCATCCCACCCCATAAGAAAGATGAGCCAATGGCCACCTTCTCTCAGGTGCTAGTTTCTGTGTTCTCCTCACATTATGATGGGACTAATCCTCACAGAGAACGCCATTTAGTAAAAACAAGAAATACATGTAAAATAACACAGTCTAAAATCTCTTTTTATGTTGATGTCTCTAACATTTTGTTGCTGTATTTAATAAAGTTGAAGCCTAAGAGATGAATCAAGCCATCTCCAGGCACATGGAACTTACTACTCATACAATCTGCAATCCAAGAAAAGAGATTTACAGACCCATGGAGAAAAATAAATCAAAGGTACACTCGTGAATAACGTCCAATAAGCACAGCTTTGTGACGAAATGTCCCCATTTGCAGGGTGATGGTTTATGCTCCTTCTCAACACCCACTCTTGGTTCCTCATCTACAATTCAATTTCACTTTGACAGAATTTATAAGCCTCAGTTTGCCAAAATCAGTTGCTAACCTTAACTTCTTATTCAATGAATCCGTAGGTGCTTATTAAGATTAAAATACATCACCTATTAGAATATCCACTCCTTGGCATTAGATGCCAAGACAAAGTTGAAATGATTATAACACTCAGTTGCTTGGGATTTGTAACAGCCCACGTTCTGCACGGTGGATGGAAGATGGGGTGCTGCCCACACTGGATTTATTTTGGAGACTGACAACTTAGGGACACATTAAATAGAGCATACGTTTAAAAATAAGCACCACCTGGAGTTTCCAGTATGTCACCTCACAAAGAGTGTGACGATGTATATTTGTTGTAGTTACTGCAAAATTTCCTGTTGCTTTACCAAGAACTCCCCATCTTTGGATTGGTTCCTCTACCATGAAGCACACTGTGAAGAGGTGGGGCCTAATAAAGAGGCTTACACTCAGAATTTTATATTTAAGTTGACAAAAAATAAACTCCAACCCACACGACAAATATAGAAAACAATTAAAACAAACCAACCAACCAATTCTTGGGTTCCTTTAATGAGCCAAAGACTGGGCCAATACATTTAAGACAGAAACACTTGTCCAGACAGATTTTGTACCTCTGAGTATGACTATTATTTCCCAAATTATTTCACTAATATAAAATGTAAAGATTTTATTCTATGTGAATTTCCCAACTTTATCTTTTTTTATGCCAACATTAGTTTGCTTACAGATCAAATCTTGTTATGAGATAGAAATAAAATTCCATATGGTTACACTAAAACAACAAAGCGGGAAAATCACATTATTTGCAAAGTATTGCTTTTTCTAACAAAATAACTTCACCACAAGGAAGTCTAGATTTCCTAAGACACTGGAGACATACAGATAATTGTTCTCTATCTAGAATGTCCATTTTGCATCCAGTAGGAATCCGGGTAGAACTGGTTCACTCTCTCAGCATCAAAGATTAATCTTAGCCCCAGCATTCTTATGCATAACGAAGAGGGATGGCTTTTAGCAGGACTTAAAGAAACAATGTGGAGAATGGGATGGAGAAAGAATCATGTTTCCATCTGGCCCAAAGGGGACTTTCCTAAAACAGGACCAACTTTTCTCAGCCACTGTGGCTGTTTTTGGCTTCATCCTCACTAACCCTGCCAAGACATCCCTTCCCTGTGCCACTATGGATGGATGGGCGGGTGGATAGATCTCTGTCTCTCTGTCTCTCTCTCTTGGTCTCTGTCTCTCCTTGTCTGTCTCTCTGTCCCTGTCTCTCTCTCTAAAGACAGATGGAGTTCTCTGCTTTTTAGACCTCTCTACAAGACAGCCTATTGATTTCACTGGCCTCCACTCCTGGGATTCCATGCCTTTCTTTCACCCCTTCCTACAGTCCTCTTCACTACCTCCCTGCATCTTAGCCAACCCTAGTAACTAACTCATTTTTAACCTCGGGTACTCTTCTGGGAAATGCTTTTCATGTTTATTAAGTTATACATCAATCTAGGCTGTAGTCCTTCAATTCTAGTCTTGACTTTTCTTGAAAATTCCAGTCTTGATTCCAGTTGCCTACCTGATGAGTTCCAAAGGTTCCTCTAACTCAGCATATGCCAAACTGTCTCTCCTGCAAATCTACAGTTGCCCCTCATTCTCTAAGCCAGCAGTTCTCAACTGTGGGTCATGACCTCTTTCTTCACAGGGGTCACATATCAGATAACCAGATATCAGATATCTACATTATGATTCATATCAGTAGCAAATTACAGTTATGAAGTAGCAATGAAAACAATTTTATGGTTGAAGGGTCACCACAAGATGAGGAACTGTATTAAAGGGCAGCAGCATTTGGAAGGTTGAGAACCACTACTAAGCCATCAATAGTTACCCATTCACCAAAAATTTTAAGATCTGTGCCTGGGAGTCATCCTTGACCCCTCACTCTCTACCATCACCCTCTGGTTCCAGTTGAGTGCAAAGTAACTGAATTGATTTTTTCCTCCTATATTTTTACTGTGCCTCGTGCTCTCCATCTGTGCCTTCTCTGCCTTCACTTAGACCTTCATCTCTGTGCTATCTTACAGGATGACTTCCTACCTGCAGGTTCTATTTCATCCACCTGTCTCACATTGAGGCAGGGGCACAAGCTAACTCTACTCTTCCTGACCAGATTGCTTCCGTGTGTTGTCATCTAGAGGGTTGCATCTAAATGGCCTCTAACTGACCTTGTGCATCCCAGACCTGACCTCTTTTTCTGGCCATGTCCCTCTACAGTAGAGATCTCTGTGTGACAGAGCTGATTTTCATTCTGCAGCTTCATTTCTTCATCTACTCATCCTGGAGCAGCTCCTAGCCCTGCCAAACATACCCTTTAGAGCAGTAGTTCTCAGCCTTGCTAATGGTGCAATCCTTTAATACAGGTCGTCATGTTATGGTGATCCCCCAATCATAAAAGTGTTTTCATTGCTACGTCATAACTGTAATTTTGTTACTGCTGTGAATCATAATACAAATTATCTCCTATGCAGGCTATCTTCTATGCAACCCCTATGGAAGGGTGGTTTGACCCTTAAAGGGGTCATGACCCACAGGCATCTGCCCAAATCAACTCTTTTTATTAGGACTTGCCTCTGATTTTGATTATTCAAACCAGTCACCTTGATGGAGGTGGAGTCCCTCCGTGGGGACCTCTGCAGCTATGTTATATGCCTCTTTCAAAATCACAGACTAGGTTTAAAGTAAAACCACCCATCTCTGTGTTTCTCCTCATGGAAGGTTACAGACATGGAGAATTTCAAGCTCTCTGCATACAGTAATTGCTTTTATCTATGTGACTGACAAAGAGATGGTTCAGCATGCCTTTTTTCCCCCTTTAAGATAGCAAAACTATTGCACTATTTTGCAGCTTAATAAAGAGTGCAAAACCAAACAACAACAACAACAACAAAAAACACAAACAAATGTGTTTTCAGAAGGGAGCCTTATAATTTCCTAGACAGTATGGGGATCCCAAGGTAAAGAACTTTCTCTGTGTAGTAAAGAAAGTCTTGCCCGAGTTAAATACTGGTTCTCTTCACACCATGACATGTGTCCCTGTGTCATGTGGGGTTTTTTTTTGGGGGGGGCACAGTGATATCAGATCAGCCCAAGTCCAAATCCTTGGCCCACCCCTAGACCTTGGGTAAGTGTGATGGCTGCTGCAACTCTTTAAGTCACTTCCCCATCTTCTCTTGGCAGTGACATGATCTAGGACTGCTGTAACTGTGACAAATTTAATGGAAACTATCAAGTGATGATGATTTTCCCCAGTCCCCTGATAATCTTCTCTTTGTCCTAAGACTATCTTCTATGTAGACTATGGTATACAAAGTAGGCCATTATCACAAAGAAATCACCAAAGCATAAGAGAACCACAGAGTCCAACATTCTGGTTTTCCATAGTCAGGACCCTCCCAAGGAAGAGTTTTGAGAGAGCATGTACTGGGTCAAATGTATCTCCCTCTACTCTTTCTCTGGCACCAGACAGAGCAGGGGTCCAGAAAATGAGTCTCATCCTCAAGAAGAGCTTAGACAACACACAGTATGTTTTCAGATCCTGTCTGAGGGCCTTGGAAGACATCTACAACAAACATGACACTCAAGGACAGAAAGGTGAACATGACTGTTTGCATAACTCAGAGTCATGGGGAATAGTGATGGGGGATGTCCTTCTGTATATATGTTTCTCTTATTGGTTGATGAATAAAACACTGATTGGCCAGTAGCCAGGCAGGAAGTAGGTGGGGCTACCAGACAAGGAGAAGGCAGGGGAGAGTACACAGAGAGAAGAGCCACCAGGGAGATGCCATGTAGCCACCAACGGAGTAACAGGTCCAGGCATTCTTTGGTAAGCCAAGATGACATGGAGATACTTAGATTAATAGAAATAGGTTAATAAGAGAGCACTAGCCAATAAGAAGTCTGAACCATCAGCCAAACAGTTTATAATTAATATAAGCCTCAGTGAGTTTATTTGGCACTGAAGCTAGGTAGGACTAAACGAAACAGAAACTCTGTCTACAGAATAGGGCCCAGAGGGTAGAGGGGATTAGTGATACTTAGACCATGTGCTCAAGAATGAGATTAACTGCTGATAGCCACACCATCTTAAAAGACCTTGCAAGTAGCATATGTTGGCCTGGACTAGGTACCTGAAAGTCCAGGCAGCTGGCTATGGTTTGGAGATGGTTTCTCCTCCAAAGGTTAATGTGTTGGCAAATGGGTCTTCAGCATGATAGCATAGAAAGGCGATAGGACCTTGAAGAGGCAGGGCCTAGCAGGAAGTGGTTAGGTGTATGGCCTTCAGAAAGGATAGAAGGGTCTTGTGGGATCTATTAGTCCTATTGAGAGGAAGTTATAACACAAGACTGTCCTTTTCTGTGTTCTGAGTTCTTTCCATACCAGGTGATCTCTTTTCTACATGTCCCATGCTACCCAGCCAGGGAGGCCCTCACTAGAGGCTGAGTTGATGAAGTCACCCAATCTTTGACTTTTAGCCTCTAAAACTGGTGCTAAATGAATGTCTATTGTTTAGAACAGTGATTCTCAACCTTTCCAATACTGCAACCCTTTAATACAGTTCCTCATGTCGTAGTGAGGTAATCTTGCTATTGTTATAAACCATAATGTAAATATCTGTGGTCTTAGGTGACTCCTGTGAAAGGGTCATTTGACCCCAAAGGGTTGTGACCCACATGTTAGGAACCCAGCCACATTTAGTTACAGTACTACAAAATGGAGCGTTATATAGGCATATCACCATGTCAGAGTGGGAAGAAATGAGAATGCAAAATGTGAAAACAATCCAGCGAATTTGCCTGAAAAAAATGATGACCAAGGACAGACATACATCCCCACTTCCTTTCTAAAGCCACATAGACTCAGTCAGTGAGATACAACCCTGTGGAGAAGAGATACAATTTCTATACTAGAGTACAAAGGGGGAAACATTTGAAAAAGAAGGACCAAGCTTATTTTGGTGTCATGGGGAGGACTCTGCAGACAGATGTGTGTGAACATTGAAGCAGAAAAGATGGGTGGATTTCTGAGGCAGGAAGGGGTGGAATAGGAATTGGGCTGACACAGTGAGAGTTCTTTGATGTCAGTGGTAGGACATAGCCCTGGGCAGTGCCACTGACATCACACAGGGGTGACAGAAGCTGGTGGTTTGTGTCCCATTCAATTCTGTTTGTATTACTAAGGTCCCAAGAACCACAAAATGACTGCCAAATGACAACTGTCCACTTGTACTCCCTGCCACACACTAGATAAATTTTCACAAATGGAAGGGGTAGGAACACAGGGACATGGGTCTCAGACACAGGATGTCATCTAGTCCCATGACCCTGGTTCGTGCCGGGTGGAATGTGTAAAAAGCAGCCAGGTTCTACAGACTCCCTGTGGGTTGTTCAGGCTCAAAGATCCCCCACAAGAACCTTCTTTATTGAAAAGATAGGTACATCATTTGCAAAAGTCTACTCAGGAGAGTCTCCTAAGTTCTCCCACAAGAGGGACAATGAAGGCTGGCCCCAGGCACATTGCTCAGAACATTTTGGAACTGGCTGCCTAGGAACAAGTGGCCCATTCCCAGGAGATCTGAGGCATCTGCCAGCCTGTCTTTCAACATCCATAGCTTCAGTTCCCAGATCCATGTGAGCCACAGGCTCGTGGGGCTCATTCTTCCTTCCATTGTCTTCCCATTTATACCTTTTCTTTTTATAAGTAGTCAGATAATATAGTTTTATCTTTCACAACACTTCAAGAAGTTTTCTCTCCACATGGCTCATGAGAGTCATCCCCCAGCTGGGGTTCACAATGAGCTAGGTGTTTATAACAACACTCTGGAGCAGACCTGAGTGTGAGTGATTTTTAAAAGTTGACTCAGTTCCCAGAAGTTCAGTGTCAAGATGAACTCTTTCCTTTATTGGGGCTCAAACAAGGAAACCCCTAAGTAAGGGCCTCAGAAGCAAAGACTCTCTGAACTTCTGCCTTCGTGTCTTTCACTTCACATTTTCTCCCCAGGGTGGGACTGAACAACCGCCTTCCACAAAGTTAGCCACAAAGCCTAAACACATATTCCTGTAACTTTCCCTTTGTCATCTGTATAACAAATGCCACAGAGAAATTCTCTATCCACCTTGTTTGATTGCAGGACAGGTTGGAAGATGGCAAACAGTCATCATCAGAGGGATGCCCAAGTCTCACCTCTGAAAAATGTTCAGTTGCTCAAGCCTTTGGACCCAATTAACCATGAAGGCTATACCAACAAATCCATGGGGGAGAGCTATGCATGCTGAACACAAACAGTAATCTAAGAACACATTCCCAAGGAGGAGCTCCTGAGCACAGAGCTCAGAGCATGTCTGTTAAAAGCAACTAGAGATAAGGATAAGGGTTGGCAAGGGATACAGTTTCTAAATATCCTAACTGTGAGCCAATGCTTTATCTTGGGTATTCACTACGGTGACAGAGTGCTGATCTAAGCAGACCTAATTCTCTCCATGTTAGCTACCTAGGGTGAGTCTTCTTTGGCTGAGTGATGGCCTGAGTTTATGGTCTATTACTAGCTGCTACCAAACCTTTGGCAAGAAAGGGTGTGAGCTAAGGGTGTGACACTTAACTGATTAAGCCTCTGGAAAGATACTCCATTTTACTTCAGTGATTCAAGAAATAAATTCCAGACTTGTGCAAAGACTGCCCACATGAGGCTGAACCATCCTTGCAATTAAACATTCATCACCTGTTGGTGGCATCTGTAACAGGGCACATCTATCGTATATGGTCTAAATCTATAGATTTAAAACTATGTCAAGGCCGGCTACCCATTACATAAAAAACGGCTTGATTTTTAACTTATTTTTTGAGACAGGGTCTCATGGTGTTGACTAGGCTAATCTGGAACTCAGAATCCTCCTGCCTCAGCCTTCTAACTACTGAGATTATAGGTTTATAGGCATAGGCATATACCACCATATAGAGAAAAACAACTTTTTTCTTTCATCTAAAAGCAGAGTGTGGTAGTGTACATGTGTGCTCCTAGTACTGGAAGGCTGAGGCAGGAGAGAGGGGAGCTAAGGACAGCCTGGGATCACTTGGTGGGTTGCTGTCTCAAAAAACAAAACAAAACAGTACCAAGAATCTACCAGCCAGCAATCCAGAAGGTGGCTCGATCTTGCCAGAAATAAAATGTGAAGTCACTTATCAGCAAAAAGGAAGGTTAGCTTTAGAAGGGAAATGTCAAGGGCAAGTTTCATTTTGTGGGCTTTAGTAAAAAAAAAAAAAAATCATACTGCTATAATGAAAGTAATAAGCATTCCATAGGAATTAAGAAATACAAATTCCAGAAGACTTATACCAATGTCCAGGATTTAGCTAATGGAGGGCTCATTCCAGCCTAACTCAAACATACACTAGCCCCCAGTGTGACCTAGACCTCTCCAGACAGAGCTGCTAAGGCTGAGGAGTGGCCAAGTGGCAAAATGACTCAGAACACAGGGCACCTGGGTTTGCTAGCCTTAAGGCAGCTAGCAGCCAGAGCCCTGCTCAGAGAGAGGAGCAGAACAGATTCCTTGCAGGGCTTTTTCACAGTCTGCAACAATTCATCTGTCAAAAAAAGTGCATGAATGGGAAAAATCCAGCACCAGAGCCAAGGACTGTGTTGCAACTGTCTAAGATTTTTGAGAGCTGGCCAAACCCGCCTTTATAGATTGTTTTCACTCTCGTGGCTCTGCCGCACTCCATCCCTAAAATACTTGATAGCTGCTTGAGAGGTGTAACTCCGGCTCAGACGCTGACTCACTTTGGTGTTTCTCCATGCATGTTTGCTACACAGACGGTATGCTTGTACTTGCACCACTGACAAAGGGACACACAGATTTTATATATATATATATATATATATATATATATATATATATATATATATATATCATCCCTTTCTAAGAGTGGACAGACAGTTATCCAAGGATTTCTCCAACTCGTCCCATCTCTCCCTCTCTGATGGGACTTTTTCTTCTGGCCCCCTACCCCTCACCCCACGAATGGAGACTGCATTTCAAAACTAGCCACTTAGCTCCATGGGGCAGTTCTGGAGAAAAACGATCCTAGGCTGGCCAAGGATGTGAAAACCATTAGCAAGATTTAAGGATTATCTGTGGGTCTTAGTTCCTCCTCCTGTTCATACCTCTAAACATTGGGACACTGACAGCTAGCTGCTAGCAAAGGCTGAAGGGGAGGGAATGCCAAACTGGGGTACCCTTAAGAAACTGCTTCCTTTAAACCCAGCACCAATCACCTGCGCAGCTGCACAGCTACCTGAAGCTCTGAGTGAACTAGTCATCAATTCTGAGGGCAGCTCTCTGAAATCTCCACTGTTTACACCGCCTCATGAAACTGCACCAAGGGGCTGCTCATCACTGGGCGCTGTTCTGTTCTAAGGTGGTGGAGTCTGCAGTTTTGCTACACATGTACTAAACTCCTAGCTCTCCAAACAGAAACCTGCCAAATCCATGGCTGGTAGTAACAGGTGCTAGCGGGAGCACACCATGACAGGGAACCTGAGGACTTCTACTAAGTGCTTTGCCAAGGATGGGAGCTGAATGCTTTGCGGAAGGATTTTATTGGGGGAAAAAAGAAAAGAAAAAAAAAAACAGACTAAAGAAGGGAAAAACAGCTGTTAGGAAATAAACTATAAAACATCTGTAGCACACGACCAGAATCTCTGAGGCTGACCATGAAGCTATACAGGGACATCATACTTCAGAAACAAGACCCCAGCTCACACAAGATACCTCAGGCAATAAACTGTCCCAGGTGTTCCTAGTAGGGTACAAGAGAGGTGAGTCCAGGGGGCACTCTCTGGGGGCAGTACTGAGCTTTCTGGAATGCCACTGAGCATGCTGTCCCCACTACAGCTGTCCCTAGGGAAGAACAGTGAGGGGAGGCTGGTGATCTTTTCTCAGTCATATGTGGAGTTTGGAGAAGCAAATGCCTCTTCTTGGAATGCCTTGACTTCTTTGAGCTTTTGTTTGTTTGTTTGTTTGTTGAGACTATTTGGGGCACACATGGAATCAAAGAACAAGACACATTCTGCAGTTTCTTTAGTTCTCTTTCCTACAGTAGAATGCAGAGTTGATGGGAGGTTTGTTTTCCTTTTCAATCAAGGTTCAAGGGTCTAAGTAGCTCAATGTATTTTTCGGTAACTAAGTTACCAAAAACTTGTATCGTGGCTGTATTTACTCTCTTTAGGAGGCTCCAAGTTGCTAAAAGGGTCCTCAGAAGGACATATTTCTTCACATCCTCTTGATCTCTGTGTGTGGAGATTTGCTTAACAGCTGTTTTATGTACAAGTGTTTTTTCAGCCATGCCCTCCCCCTCCATAAATACTTTTTTTTTTTTTGAAAGGCAAAAGACACAACCGAAAGTTAAGTTCTCCACACAGCCCTGCCAGCAGCAGACACGGTAGGTCATGGGAAGACAGTAAAGGGAAATCATCCTGCCCCATGGCCTCCATTTATTCCCTTAATCACTTAGAATGGAATTGGAGTTGAAAGCCGTTTGAGTGTGAAGACAGCACCAGCCCTCCCTGCCGCCCAATCCAACCCAGGAGAAACAGCCAAATGTTGCATAGTTAAGACAACTGATTTTACTAAGCGCCTGGCAGTTCCAATTCCGCACACCCAAAAACTCTTTTCTCACCCACCACAATAGCTAATAGCAAGGATGCCAGTTGTGGTACAGGACGAGAAAAGCCAGCAACTGAGCCATCACAATCAGTGAATGAATGAATTTCACTCACGTCAGCAACGATACTTGTTTACATCACCACTTTGGAAGTAGATACAATACCCTCTTTTCTTCCAACAGGATGAATGAAGACACCACAAATGCCTGTCACTATGTCATAGTCACTGAGAAAGGACCACTACCAAAAAACAAGCTGGCATAGCACTGTGCCTGTAAACCTCAAGTGCCCATTTCAAGCTACCTGGAACAGGTGTTTGGCATGGGGGGTAGGGGACCAGTTTTCTCCGGAACTGACCTACATTTCTCATTGCCATGACAACTTCTCTTCATTTATAAGCACGGTTGAACATTCCTGGTTTGAAACACTGCAAAATCCAAAGCTGTGAGTGCTGACATGATATCACAAGCAGAAAATTCCAGTGTGAGATGCTGTTTCATATACAGAACTATTTAAAACACTGCATACATCCCTAACAGGCTATGTATAATAGGTGTATACAAAACATAATTGAATCTTGTATTTAGAATTGGGTCTCATCCCCATGATAGCTCATTAGGTCTATGTAAATACTCCAAAATTGGAAAAAATCCAAAAGTTAAAGCACATCTGGTCCCATGCATTTGGATAAGGGATATTCCATATGTGTTATGCTTACTAAGAAAGGGGGGTCATGGGGGCTCCCCTTTCCTGGAGTAAAGAGTGCACACTTCAGCATGTGATTTCCACAGAACACCCTGGAGTCCCAGAAAAAAAAAGAAGGAATCATGTGACTGCCCCCTCTACCCCCAAAGCAGGAAGTAGTCAAGCTGTCCTGGGATGATGGCCCCCCTTCCCTTGCTGCTCCTAAAATTCTGGGTTAGCATCCAACTGAGAACTGGAAAGACTTCCAGCACAGACCAAGAACAACTTACTGCATCTTCTTGACTTGCATGTTGAATCTCCTATGCTCATAGCAAACACTGCCATTAAAGTCCGAAGGATTTGACAAGACAAAGTGAATGTCACCAGATGCATATTAAAAAAAAAAAAAATAGAAGACACTGCAGGAAAAGAATCTCTAAGTTTCAGACACAAATTTGAAAAGTTTACTCCAGCAAAGAAAAACCTCATTTTCCAATATCACATGTGGTAACAAAATGAATACTTCACCTTCAGATGACATGAGCTCTCTCTCTCTTTCTCTCAGTCTCAGTCTCTCTCTGTCTCTGTCTCTGTCCCCCCCTCTCTCTCTCTCTGTGTGTGTGTGTGTGTGTGTGTGTGTGTGTGTGTGAGAGAGAGAGAGAGAGAGAGAGAGAGAGAGAGAGAGAGAGAGAGAGAGAGAAATTGGCTGAATTCTAGAGACAGCAGTTTTTTGTTGTTTTTTGTTTTTGTTTTTGTTTTTTTGAACAGAAACCAGCACTAAAGAAATAAAGGAAAATGACCTAGGTTTTAAGCAGAGGAGAGCCAACAAGATATATCAGAAGCTTGATTTTTTTTTTTTTGGTAATGTCAACAGTCATAAGAGGGCTGAGGAAGAAGGGCATGTGTTGAAGTTCACGTGAGACATACAGTATAAGCAGACTAGAAGTACCACTTCACATGTCTGTGTAACATACAAGATAACTTAACCAAGTTGCTGAGAATCACACCCACTGTGTAATAAAAAATACTGAATTTAAAAGAATTAGATTGTCAATAGACACTATTTCCTATGGAGCCATCAAATGAAGTATAAAGGCTTTTCAGACCAGTAACATGGGCCTTAGGAAGCATCCAGGAAAAGTCCCCACCACAAAAAGCAAGGAGACGGCTGGGTGGAGCACATTAACCACCACAGGGCGAGTTTTCCACCTCACACTCCCAGTCAGCCTGTTTCTCCCGCAGTCAGTTGTGCCCTCTTAACTGGACCCCTCCCAGGGACCATTTAAATATGCTTAGGTCCCTCTGACAGTCATTCTACCCTCTGCATGCTTACATCTGCCTATTCCTCCCCACCCAGAGTCCATACCAGATGCCAACTCTCCATGTCCTCATTTCCTGCTAGCTCCTATCCTATCTGTCTTAGATCACTACTGCTGCTATGACGAAACACCATGATCAAAGAGACTTGTGTGTGTGTGTGGGGGGGGGGGGGGGTATTTGACTTATTCTTCCACAGCACTTTTCATCATTGAAGGAAGTCAGGACAGGAACTCAAACAGGGCAGGAACCTGGATGCAGGAGCTGATGCAGAGGTCATGGAGGGGTGAGGTTTACTGGCTTGCTCCTCATGGTTGGCTCAGCCTGCTTTTTATTTTATAGAACCCAGAACTATCAGCCCAGGGATTGAGCCATCCACAATGGGTTGGGCCCTCCCTCATGAATCAATAATTAAGAAAATGCCCTATAGAGTTGCTTACAGCTTGGATCTCATGGAAGCTTTTTCTCAATTAAGGCTCCCTCCTCCCTAACTTTGTTAAGTTGACATAAAACTAGCCAGGACACTACCCTATTCCAATTTGCCCAGTTCTCTCTGCCAACCTCAGCCTCCCAAATGCTGGGATTACAGGTGTGAGCAGCTTCAAGGGCTCCCTGAAAATGCATGTTTGCTCAAGTTGGCTTCTACCATTCCAACCACAGTCACTTAGAGATTCCCGTGGCTTCCCATTACATTTGCTTATTTATTTATGCTAAGAATTGGACTCAGTGCCTCACGCATGTAAAGTGAAGCACTACCACTGAGCTATAGTCCCGTTGCTCTTTATACACTCAAGGCCCGAATGTATTCTATAAGGTTTTGCACTTATTCCATCACCTTCCACTTGTCTACAAGTCCAGCAGCCCCCACTCACTGATTTTCTGACAGAGCATTACAACTCTAGAAAACCTTCCAGGCCTATGTGTTAGCCCATGGCTCCCGTTCCTTCAGAGCACCTAACACTTTGTCTTTATATGCAATCCAGTAACTGTGTGATTAATAGCCTTGTTGTTTTATCTCAGTGTATCCCCACACCTAGTTCCTGACACTTGACAGGCACTGCACCATTCTACTTCCTGTCTCTGTGACAAAATACCTAGGAAAGCCTACTTGAATGATGAGAGGTCTGTGGTTTTGGCTCATGATTTCAGAAATGCACCAAACTTGAAATTTTTGAGCCTCATGGCTGTGCGCTGAATTAGGAATGACCATTTTGTACTTGGAAGAACTTGGTATGGATTAAGTAGAGTGCAAATAGCCTTGACTAATGACTTCCGAGCATTCCATGAGAGAGGGTGAGAAGTAGTTGTGGAAACTGCTCTACTGAGAACGTTGGGAGCCAATAAGAGATGGCAACACAAAGAGTTGTCCTGTTTGGAAATTAGCAAGTTCCCCAAGAGGTACATGTGAAAAATAAAATTATCTTTGACCACAGTAAAGAAACATGCATCAAGTCCTTACTAAGTTAGCTGTTTGGATACATAAAAGAATGTGGTTTCAAGAATTGAGGAAAAAACCTGGCAGAGATGGCATCTGCCTTTAATCCCAGCACTCTGGAGGCAGAGGCAGGTGGATCTCTGAGTTCAAGGCAAGTTGCAGGACAGCCAGGGCCGTTACACAGAGAAACCTTGTCACAGGAAAAGAGAGAGAGAGAGGGAGGGAGGGAGGAAGGAAGGAAGGAAGGAAGGAAGGAAGGAAGGAAGGAAGGAAGGAGGGAAAAAATGAAATTGAGGGAAATTAAGAGGTTTGAAATATCTCCTCTACTTTTGAAAAAGAACTAGAAATGCTACCATGACATGTGAACTGCACAGAAGCACCAAACACACCAGCAAATGTGGTCTCAGAAACACAAGAAAAGTGTGAGAATACCGTGGTTCCCTAGAATAAGCCAGAGCAAATTACCATACAGTTGAGTGAAAGAAATACAGAAAAAAAAAATCCCCGGGCATGTGCTATCTATATTCTCCTGAATGCAAATACACACTTGGTCCTGCAAAGTAAGGTAGAATGAAGTGAACCAGTACCACAAATTGGTTTCCTTAAGGCATCCTGTGGTTCCTGGGAAGAAAGACCACACGCACCCCAAGCAGAATCGCCAACCACAAGACACAGCCAGCCCGAGGGGATGCCAACAAAGCGCTGTTTCTCCCAACCCCTCTTAACCTCAGACGGCATCCCTTGGCTACTTAGGTTTCTCCTCCTTCCCTACTTCTATTTCTCTTCTCTCGAATAAAGGCATGGTTCAAAGGGATTGAATCGTGTGTTTGAGAACACTTGCGATGCCATAAAGCTCTGTGGGACAGCATAGCACTCTCACCAGCAGGTTCAACACCAGGCTTGCTGCTTGAAGTCAAAGTTTCAGATGAGGAGTGAAGGTAACCATGTGAGAAGGTGCCATAGACACATGGTCCATGAGAAACTCATTTCAAGAAGTATCTGGATTGTTGAACACCCATATCTGGTAGACTGTCACCTGTAGCTCCAGACACCAAGCAACCAAGAGTGACTCCCCAAGTGGCCACAGAGCAGGAAGCAGGTAGTTCAGCTCTTCTGAGTAAAGGTCTGTGAATGCCTTATCACATGATGGCTCTTGGCACCTGCTTGTCTCTGTTACCAAGACAATATTGGAGTCACACTTCATCAGTGCTGTACAAATGCCCTTGGCTTTCAATTGTACTCAGTACAGGTTGGGAGGATGCATTATCCTTGAACTATCCTCCATTTGAATATTCTCTAAAAAATACCAGACGGTATAACGCAGGCACACCCACTCATCCACGTTTACTACAGTTCTACTCACAGTCACCGAATTATAGAATCCAAGCGTCCATCAACCGGTCAATATAAAAATATGGTTGCCTTAGAGTTTTATCACTGTGATGAGACACCATGACCACTGCAACTCTTATAAAGGAAAATAGTTAACTGGGACTGGCTTACATTTCAGAGATTTAGTCCATTATCACCATGGTGGGAAACATGCTGGCAGCAGACATGGTGCTGGAGTGGTAGCTGAGAGGTCTACATCTTGATCCACAGACAGCAGAAGGAGGCTGTCACACTAGACCTAGCTTGATATAAAGACCTCAAAGCCCGCCTACACAGTGACAGACTTCCTCCCACAAAGCCACAACTCCTAATAGTGTCACTCCCTATGAGCCAAGCATTCAAACACCTAAGTCTATGGGGGGGGGGGGATCATTCCTATTCAAACCACTGAAGTGGTTCATACACATAATGGGACCATCAAGGAGAATATAAATTCATCATTTGCAAGAAAATGGATGCAACTGGAGAGCGTGTTAAACAAAGTAAGCCAGGCCTAGAGAAACAAAAATAGTTCATATTTTCTCTCCTGTGTGGAAGAGTGTGTGCACACACACATGGCATGGTAGGAGAGGGACAATCCAGAAGAGAGGATAAATACAGTGAGAAAGAGGACAGCAGAGGGTAATGGGAAGGAGTACAGTCCAAGTACATGACATTCTTGAACAAAATGTCACTGGGAACCACATTGCTTTGTACAATGCGTACGCACTAAGAAAAGTAAAAGAAAAATTGAAAACTGGAAAGTGAAAGTCAAAGAAAGGTAAAGGAGCAGTTGCTATTTCTGTCCTAGCTTAGGGTCCCAGGGATTCTGCCCCATGACCCCTAGCACTACACCCTGTATGAAAACATGACAGCTATCTGTAGAATAATAAGTTAAAGGATAGATGAATGAACAAAAGCCCCAAACCTTTGAAATGCTGGAACCTTCCACATTGTAAACTTAATTCTAAATAGGCCCTTCAGTGATTCTGGTAAGAAGCCACTACGGAGGGGGTTCCTTCCATAGATCTCATGCTTGACTCATGACAGTGACAAGGGATAAATGTGCTTTAGGATCAGGAGGGTGCACAGAGGACACCCTGCACATTATTCTTTGGGGACAACACTGTGGATTTTTGCCAATTTAAACACTTCTAAAGTACAGCCTGAACTTGAACTCCATAAGAACTCTTCTGTCATCGGTTGGGGGAGGGAGGAGGAATGGCATTAGAAAACCCAAATTCAGCATTCATAACGCACGCATGCACGCACGCACGCACGCACGCGCGCACACACTCCACACTCAGTCTGCACACACCACACACAGAGCTACTATGTGCAATGCAGCTACCTTATTTACCTACCCAGGAAGAAAGCAGGCAGCCCATGCCACAAGGACAGAAGCCTTAATGGTCAGCAATAAATACAGACAAGAGACATCTAAAGGCAGGAAGAGCTCCAGAATGATCCACCATGTCCTCCATCATTCTACAATGAGGACATCAAGGCCAAAAGCTGCTAAATAACTCACTGAATAAGGCTCTCAGAGCTGGGACTTCTGTGGGCAAGAGTGTGAGTCCAGAATGTTTCCTAAGATACCACTTGGCCTGGGCTTTGCGCAAGCCTTCAACCTGCTGCTTAGACTTTCACACGAATGTTGTGAAACCATTTCAAGAAATTCTTGGACACATTCTGCTTGCATTCTTTCAAGTTGTCCGAGCATCCAGTAGAGAACAACAACAGAGTTCTGGGAAGCCCACAAAGTCACTGATTTTTTGGGGGGGGTCTTATTAGAATTACTCATCACTATTAGGACATGGGCACTAGGCACTACTGCTGCTAAATGTTAACACTGGAAGTCACCTCCTCTCTGTCTGCATGTAAAATTACTACTAAAATGCATTGTTGCTAAGAACAGGTTAGCTAACAGGGCTTGAAGGAGACAAAGGAACAGGAACACAACAAACACAAGCCTGGGACTTCTACTCTGTGCCCAGTAAAAGGGTCTTCAATATCAGATTCTGTGTCTGTTCCCAATATCTGGGAGGGATTTTCTTGTGATGGGAGGTTTCAGATTTTGCTTCTACAAAACATAGATATGCTATAAATTCACCCACCCAGTCTGTTCAAACCATTTTGAACATGGGATCCCAAATCTTTTATAAAGATTTGCTGGGCATAGTGGTGCACTAGGGAGGCAAAGGCAGGTAGAACTCTAAGTCCAAGTACAGCCTGGTCTACCCAGGGAGTTCCAGAATAGTCAGTCCTGTGTATAAAGACTCGGTCTCAAAAAATCAAATCAAAACAAAACAAATCAAAACAAAAAACTTATTTCTTATAAACTTGCGTGTATGTTGTATGTGTTGTGTCATATGTGTGTATGTATGTGTGTGTGTGATATCATATTGGAAGAAAGCAAAGAAGAAGCAGAGAGATGGTTGAAATAGTCCTGTGAGAGTCAGCATTCAGCTTGTCTTACAGTCCAAGCAGTAGGTATATTTGGGGGTTGACATATCCTGACTCATCTATACCATGAGGAGTTCAGATGTAGATGATAAAACTCAACCTAGTGCACTGGGGATATAGCTCAGTAGCAAAGCATTTGCCTACATCATAAAAGGCCCCTGGGTTCAATCCCCAGCATTACAAAAAGCAATTTGAAGAAAAAAAGTTAACATACATATAAATTTGAATGTATTTGTCCAGTGTACAAATACACCCCCACCCCCACCCCCACCTCCCACCCCCACCCCCCTGAAACATTCTGATTTCCTGAGGCAAGGTTATGAACTCATCTTCATTATCTCCACCTCAGAATCACAATATTGAAGTTTGGGGGTTCTCTCCCTTCCTGTTGTGTAATCTTAGAAACTCTGAATAGATGCAATGGTGGAGACCAGCTGTCCCAATGCACAATGTTTTTAAAAGCATAAATCTTAATTCCTGTCCCTTCTTTAATAAACTTTGCGGACTGTCTCGAAAATGTTTTACTCTTATCTCAGGGTCTTAAATTGTTCAGGAAGTCATAAGTAGCCCCACTTTGGCTCTCCATGGTAGCTGAGAAACCACCAGTAAACTTGATGACCAGACTGCTATACCTAAAAAGGATTAGTTTGGGCAACTGGGCCCATACTGAGCCAGTAAGTACCAAAGGAACTGCAACTGTAAAGTTATTCCATTGCTACTTCATAACTGTAATGTCGCTACTGCTATGAATCCTAGTACAAATATCTGATATGCAGGGTATCTGATAGGTGAACCCCAAAGGGGCATGACCCACAGGTTGAGAACCACTGCCCCAGAACAACATTCCAGAAGTGGCTTCCTTAAAAGAACTGCTACTACAATTCCAGACAGTCTGGAACCCAGTGCCCTAGCACAAGGAGGGAAACGACAATCTGCTGGTAGACCAGATATCTGGCAGTGGGCTCGAAAGGTCAGCACCCACCAGCAAATGCACACTCCCGCCACTTGCCTTGCTCCCACCTCCTAAGGAGATTCCAGCTTGAAGTTGTCCACAAGCACAGCCAAGTGGGGAAATGAGAACCATGCCAAGGGCTGAGGCTGGCTGCAGCTGGGCCTGCATGATGCAAAGCACAGCAGGAGGGTGGAGCAATGCTGGAGAACCAGCCTGCTGTCCTTGCAGGCAGTGAGAAGGTCCAGTCTTGCTCTGAATCATCCTCATTCTAGAGGATGAAATCCAGGGCAAGCCTAGGCACTCACATTATTCAAATATCCACAAAAACACAAATGCACCCGATGCCTTGCTGGAGACCCAGCTGAGACCAAATGCTGAAATGTCCATCCACCCAATTCAATGACACTCTGTCCTGGTGCCCCTGAGGTTAGGCGCCTCCACTATACTCTCCCCATCCTCACACCCTCTAGTCCTCCCTCACACTGCTTTAGAAACAGCCTGGCTGCTCTCTCTCCAGTATTCCTTGACTAGGTGAGCTGGCACCTCTGCTGACCAAGCAGGCAGTTCTGATGCAATGAGAGAACCCAGGATTTCAGTCAAAGAAATGGCTGTCCAACATGCTCTGCCACTGGCAGCCAAAGGAACCTACAGGAGGCCTCTGTTGGATACTTTTCTCATCAGTGTGCCGAAACACCTGACAAGAAGCAACGTAAGGGGCTGGTGAGATAGCTCAGTGGGTGAAAGGCCATCACACAGGCCTCCAGTGCCCACGTAAAAGCTGGACACAGTTACACAGGTGCAGATCTGGAGCCTTAGTACTGGGGAAATAGACAAATCCCTTGAGTTCACTGCCTGGGAGCCAGCCTAATGAAGTCAATGAGCTGCTCCAGGTTCTATGAGAGACACTGTCTCAGGAAATAAGGTAGAGAACAATAGAGGAAAACACAGGAACATGGACCTCGTCCACACACACACACACACACACACACACACACACACACACACACACACAATTAAGGCATATTTATTTTAGCTCATGGTTTGAGAGGATACAATCCAGCATGGCTGGAGTAGGCTTGGTGGCCAACAGCTCCACGGATGTTGTGGAATTATCTTTTTATATACTGTGAAGATGTTTCTTTGGCAAGGAGCCTTCTGATTGGTTTAATAAAGAGTTAAATGGCTAATAGCTAGGCTAGGTTAGGTGGGACTTCCAGGCAGAGAGAGAGAGAGAGAGAGAGAGAGAGAGAGAGAGAGAGAGAGGACTCTAGGCACACCAGAGGACACAGAGAGGAAACAGGAGGCACAAGATGGAAGAGAGGTAAAAAGCCACAAAGCAAAATGTAGATTGATATAAATGGGTTAATTTAAGTTATAAGAGCTAAGGGAATAAGCCTAAGATAAGCCTAAGCTATAGCCCAAGTTAATAAGTCTCCATGTTGTTTTTTGTGAGCTGGTGTTACAGAGAAAGAATCTTTACACATGGGGAACAGTAATGTTCAGTCTGAGACTCCTCATCAAATATCTCCACAGAACAGAGAGGAGAGAAAGGTACAGAGGCAAGGCAGAGCTGGGCTAGCACCCTCAAGGCCTACCTCCAGCAGCCTACTTCCTCCAGGGAGGCTCTACCTCCTAACTGTTCCACAGTGTGCAAGACAGCACACCACTAGCTGGGGGTCAAGTGTTCAAACCCAGGAGTCTGATGGGAGCACCCCACATACAAATACCTTCAACAGAGTGGGCTGTGGTTTTCTAATAGTACATTGGTACCCTGAGGAGCTAATAGATGAACTCCAGAGGTCAAGTCCCAGCTCCTCCAGGTTCACAGAAAGGACTTGTATTTTCTCATACTTACTGTCTATCGTGTGCCTTTTTTCTTGCAAAAGATTTACACTGGGCCAGGCAGTGGTGGCCCAAGACTTTAATCCCAGCACTCGGGAGGCAGAGGCAGGTGGATCTCTGAGTTTGAGGCCAGCCTAGTCTTCAAGAGAGTTCCAGAACAGTCTCCAAACTTACAGAGAAATCCTGTCTTGGAAAAAAATAAAAAAAAAAAACAAAAAAAAACTTTACACTGTAAGTAAATCAGATAAAACAGAGGTTGCCTCTGAATTAGCACCAACCCACTCACCTGTTGCCTTTTGGTGCCATTTCTGTGAGGTGTATAGTCTAGCTTCACTACCTCCTTCCAATCCTGTCCAAAGGATGCTCTCCATGGTAAGACCCACTTTTCTATTATCCCATGGAGTCTGCTCAGCCACCTTCCCTAGGAAAATGCATTGTGGTGAGTGAACATGATTAATTCCAGATGTTTGCTGGTCTCCTGTTCCCTCCTAATTCCCCTTGGAATATGGGAACTCCTCTGGCTTTGCCTGAAACACTGCAATCAAGCATAAACCTGGTTTTCCTGGGCTGTGTCCACATGTGTGTAGAGAGGCGGGGCAGAGGGAGGACCATGCCAGGACTTTACAATCACACTGGTGAGCACTCACACACAGAAACTACGGAAATGGCATCAGTTGGTCAAAGTCCTATGGAGACAGAATCTACTAAGTACTTATATGCATTTCTCTTCTGTTATTTTCCTGACTACATCATAGTGGGCTATAGTGAGATATCTCCTCTGAGAATCTGGAGATAAAATTGCCCTTGGAAAATTAAATTTTGGAAATCAACCCATAATGAATCCAATTAAGACAAGTTAAGCCACCATAAAGAGACAGATTAGCTCCCAGGCCTGCAAGGCATGGGAGTAATCAGATCAAGTGTTTCACAAAAGATCGAAAGAAAGAACATAAGAATGTGGTAATCGGCTGGGGAAGGGGGTGTTCCTGTCACCTGTCAGCCACCAGACCTTAGAAAACAGAATCCAAACCCAGGCGGGTGGCTCATGCTTATAATCCCAGCACTTGGGAGGCTGAGGAGAGCAGATGAGCTCTAGACCATTGTAAGCTATATAAAGAGAGCCTGTCTCACTAGGAAGGGAGGAACAACAGTAGGCAGGGTCCAGGGGGAAGGGTAGGTGCAGGCCCTTCCCAAGCACTGCCCAGAATCAGAGGAGACAACCTCAGGAATTTAGAACAAAAGTCACAGTTTGGAGGGTCTAACACACTCTTGCATTTCGGTTCCCGCTTTGTGTAACCACCTCCCAGTTACAATATGACCCTGTTGTGTCAGTCCCCCGGGAGAGGACATGATGGCCAAAGGACAAGTGTTTGGTCCCACTGGGAGTCATCATCCTCACTGTATGCTAATAAACCAGCACTAAGTTTGGAATGTGGCTTGCTTCAGCCCCACCTACAGGGAGGGAAAGTTCCCACATTTAACCAGAGCTGTTCGCTGCCTTCTGTCATTGTAATTCCATTATTAGTCAGGAAGCCAGCATGTCAGAGCATGGACCTTTAAGACCACGGTACAAGTTCCCACATTCATCCAAGAAAACCATCCCTGGCAAATGCAATGCTACCTGAGAATGGGAAAGGTAATGATCCTATTCCCTGAGTATTGAGGAAGACAGGAAATTCATCTCCATTAGGCAGAGACAGTCCTGCTGGTCTAGGACCTAGATGAGCCTGGTGTCACAAAGTGAAAGTGCTTTGTTAAACAGAGGACAGAGTGTGGTGTT